>NW_020222279.1:0-2223 GCF_003070985.1 Temnothorax curvispinosus
CGTTGAATCTTAGTTTTATTTACACGATATTGTTCCTACATGTTGTCTCTACGTCGCCTTGGTGTCATTATATATATATAAACTGCAATAATTTTGTTATTGTCGTCAGATGACAGTTTATGTGCCCAAATTGGTTAAATTTTTAATTTTTTTTTGTTTCCGATGTGAAATCGTACAACGCGATGTAGATTTTTGTGCGTACTTTAATTCTAGACCAAAAACTTGCAATTCTGTAAAGCCAATTCAAAAATTCCTTAAAATAAAAAAATGTCGGTAACTACCGCCACTATACAATTTAAAATTAAATTTTAGTTTGGGATTTAAAATTAAAAATTTTGAAGATTAAAACAAGAAATTAAAATTTTTCACAAACAAAAGAAATCTTAGTTTGAAATTTTTTTGTAGTACCCTGTCGATATGTTACCATATTCTGGAAAGGACTAACGACACATAATGAGAACCGTGCATGCAGCACAGATGGTGCTATTAAAATAACAACAGTTTTTGGCGGTTGTCTCGCGTTGTTCGCTCTTTGATGTAGTCAATAATAAGCAGCTGATTTGTATAGACTATAGGTGAACATTTTGATATTTTTCTAACCTTCTAACTTTAACGGTGCGAACAAAAAACTCACAATGACATAACCACATAACGTTCAGCGAAATATCATGGGAGCTTCATCGTGAAATCCGCAACGATCATCCTACGAAGCCAATTGTCACTCGTAATCAGGCGGATTATTGTCGATTTTCCATCAGCGGAGTTGATAAAATGAATATCGTGTGCGTAATATGTAGTGATTTACTGGCACCATCGGACGATGTTTTCCAAACACCGTGTGGACATATTTTTCACTTCGCGTGCTTAATACAGTGGCTAGAAAGGTAAATATTCGATACTATCAAACATTTCTGCATTCCCTTGTAGTTCTCTTTTTTGCCCATTATATTCAAAGAAGCTTTTATATAATTCTTGAAAATTTCTGTATATTGCATGAATATACTTAACGTCTGTACACGTGAGTCTACGGCGTCCGAGCCAAAATGATATCTGCTTGTAATTGTAAAACTTGCAAGTCTGTCAGAAAGTATTAAATAAACGATTTATCAAAATGACTATAAAATCGTTAACTGCAATGTAGACAGAGATGTTTTGTAAATTTTTTCAAATTTTTTAAAATACTTTAAATAGGGAAAAATTATAGCGTCAAATGTGACAGACTCATGTATACTCCGAAGGGTGCAAAAGAAACGTATACAGGACGTAGACGGAAGGTTGACTTCATCTGTAAAATTGTTTCAGATCAAAGACCTGTCCACAATGTCGGGGAAAGACAACCACGGACAACATACGCAGGATATATTTCAATTTCTCAAACAACGACGGTGCTAGGTCTCTGCAAAATAGAACAAAAGATTCAGAAAATCTCCATAATCTTAATGCAAAGATTGTTGAAAAGGTTAAAAAGTTGAAGAAGCTGGCAGATGAAGCAAAGGAGTTAAGACGTCTAATCCAAAAGGTTGGAAATTTAATACAATCGATACATCCAGAGTTATACAATACATATCAGACGTGTTAAAAAGGTATTTAAATACTTTAATTATTTGAGGCATATGAAAATGTAGTATGTCAGTAATATTATAAATTTAATTACTGAATTTTTCAGATAATAAAACTCCGTGTCTGCAAATAGCAGAGAGATTAAGGGAAGCATATAAGAACTTAAAGCAAGAATACAAGTGTCTCAAATCTACAGAAAACGAATTTTTAATAGTATTACACTAAGCGAGATACATAATGTTCTTGTAATATATAATGCTCATATAAAATATAATGTAATTTTTAATTATATAGTAATTACAATGTGCTACGCGAAATATATAATGTTCTTGATATAGATTATTGTCTTTTAATCATTAGGCCTGTTCTTTTTGTCTGAACTTCTTGCACAGTTTATTTTTCCTTTTTTCTCTCTTTTCACGTTGGAGAAAATTATTTATTTTAACCATAAGTATTTGAAACCATAGAAAAGGGCCTAGAAACCGGTAAGAATGGCCACTCTCTCTTAAAACTAAGTTAAAAAATAGACCTTAAGGGGATCCTATAGCGAAGGCCGAACTTCCTCGACGTCGGTAATGTCAACATTTCTAATCCTGTTTTCTATGTTATATATCTGTGTCTGTCCTTGTCTAACCAGAGGCATCTGTCTTTGTTCGATTGCTG
>NW_020222280.1:0-5129 GCF_003070985.1 Temnothorax curvispinosus
TATATATATATATAAAATTATATATAATATATATATGTATATATAAAGATATATATATAATTGACTCTAATTCTCTAAATAACTTGATAAAACCAATTTGTAATTTATATTCGGTGCGAGGTTCGAGAAAAAAGAAAGAAAGAAAGAAGGACCGAACATGCCAATTGTGATTTCTCTTAGGCCAAGAATGTTAAACGTATGCGTTCTAAATAAATAGTGTGTGCATTTAATCGAGAGTTCTCTCAATGCTTGTTTTCTAATTGGAGAGCTAGTTTATTTACGCGAGATTTCGCATAGCGATCGCTCACCAGATATAAATATCAAATCTTGATTATGGAAAGCGAACTAGCTACTTGTGTTCTAATGCCGATTTGTCAGGCAACCAAGTATAGCGATCGTGTGCGGTTTCCTATTAGAAATCAAGCGCAGCTCCTTCCCGAACGTGTTCATCTCTTTCTCTCTCTATCTCTCTCTCGATCCGATAACTCATATTTGTACTTACCCCTCCCGCATTGTCGTCCAAATCGAATCACTCGTAGGGAATAATGGAAAGCGGGATGCAAAAGGAAAGAGACCATCGTTTTACCTTGCAAATGTAACAATTGTATATTTATTTCAACTTAATAATTAATTTACACTCGAAGACATGTTGTATTCTCTAAATCCTCACTAAAATCATCCATTGCGATCTGCCGGCGCGTTTAACCCTGGATTTCTTCTGAAAGAACACTCATGGATAAGTTCGAATCAATGCTAGACGACAGAATTGTAAATAAGTTAATAAAAGCAACTAACATATGGACTATACAAAATTACGCACATTTAATTATTTCTCTGTGCCCATCTACAGAATTATGCCTTTAAGACTAAGATATCAGAAGACTATTAAGTAGCAGGAGTAATCCGAGGGTTGAGCCAGCGAATAATATTAATATTATAAATTGCAACAGTACACATGTAATATCATTATATAATTCTATGTAACAATATATTGTTATATATCATTTACATAATTATTATATAACAATATCGTAATTATATAAGTTTCAGATTATGATCATATAAGTTATAATTATTATAACTTATATATTTTATATAATATCAAATTGCAATAATTATAATATTATTATATATAATATAATATATGTAATATGTATATGTATATAATATATATATAATATTATTTATATTATACATTATACAGGGTACGTGCGAAATCGTAATACAAGCGAGAACAAGGTGATTTCTCATGCCAAACTAAGTCGAAATTGTAGAATAATTTATTTCGTACAAAGCTTCGAAATAAACAATTTTGAAAATCTATTAAGCAAACTTGACTATTTTCTGCTTATAAGTTTGGAGTGAAATAAACGAGCCATTTTCAGCGAGCATTTTCTCCACTCTTTATATCACTCATCTATCAGATGTCGACAATTTGAATAATGTTGTCTATAGTAGCAAGCTACAGCGGATGCGTTACCGCCACAGGCTCTTAAAGCAAGAATCATATATCATATCAGTATATTTTCGATTGCTGTACCTCGCCGTTGCGAAAACTTGACAGAAACTCATAGTTAAGCAAGATAATAGGAGTGACAGGAAACAAATAACAACATTGCCGATATCCACAACATAAACACAAACAGAAATAGTCTATAGCAAGATCCGTTAGTCGAGACATAGTCACGTGCACGTGTACTTGATAGATTTTTAAAATGGTTTATTTCGAAAATAAAGCCTCGTGTACGAGAAAAAAAATTGTTCTACAATTTCGAGTTATTTTAGCACGAGAAATCACCTTGTTCTCGCTTGTACTACGATTTCGCACGCACCTTGTACAATATTATTATAATTATTGTAATTTAATACGAAAAAGAAATGTTTTCGGAACGAAAAAAAATTATATATACATATATGTACAATAGATACGTGTTCGATCCGGCTAAAATTCTCATACGCGAAAGCGTATACATGATGTCAAGTGTAAATATTGAGAGGAGTTCGTGCTGCTATTTTATTGTTATGTATAGACGTATTTTTAAAAATCTCTTATGCATTTATGCATATCATCTTATTCGAAACGCACAACAGAAGCCGTATCACTCCGTATCAATCACTAAATTTTATTTTAGTTATACGTGTATAAACGTAAAATATCATAATTCATTACTTATTTTCTTTACTCATGATTGCAATCTTTCACGTGCTCTGTGATTGAGATTAAAAAGAAGAATACGAAAGCGATAGACAAAGAAATGCTTTTCTACTTGAGCAAATCCTCGATATCCCGCATAATATCGTCGGACGATGTATCCAGCCTCAGGTACTCCTCGTCGGTTTGCGTATATGGCTGAGTGACGTCCAATAAAGCGGTGTTCATGATATCATCTGTCGTGTACGTGGCAACCGACTTCCTGTCTTCCACCGTTTGTTCCGGTTGCGTCTGAGTTTTCTCTTCGTTCGTGCTGCTGTCGCACAGCCTGATCTCCACATCGACCCTCCTGTTCGCGTTAACCGACTCGTCGGCATGGCTCTCTAGCCTCTCGCGGCAGGACGTCTCATCGCCGGGGCTTTCTCGCATCTTACGACAAAAGGTCTGGTCGTCCCGACTGTCCGTCGCCCCATCTTCGTTCACGGTCGCGTCTCCACATGGTTGCATTTCGGTTTCCTTCGAAGCGCTCTTCAGGGACCTTCGCAGTTTCACCGGTCGCACCTTGACAACGGGTTCGCTACCCCCAACGAACTCGGAGCTGACCTTGCACTTCTTCGTCGGACTGACGCTCTCTTTATCGCATTGCTCATCGATCGAGCGCCTTTTTATCCCCTTCGCCTCAGCCTTCGGCGATAGAGAAGGCTCCGAGACGGACGTTGGATCCGTCAGTGCTTGAACGGCTTGAAGCTCCTTCTCCTTCTTTCGTTGTCGAATCTCTTCCAGGCTCAACACCTTGAAGCTCAATTCCTTTGCCGGTTCGTCTTTCTTGACTCTCGATGGGCTGATCCACCTAGTAGATCCAGCCGTCTTGGATTTGCCCATTTGTCTCTGATAAAGTCCATCGTCGTTACCGGCTTCATACGAGTAATAAGCCGCGCTCTCCGCCTGGATCTCTTCAAGTCTCATCTGCTCGTAGGTCTTGCAATACGGTACCTTGGGCTGCGATTTTACCGGCGACGGTGCGCTTTCGTTATCGGATTCTGGAAGAAACATACGAAGAATGATGGGTCAAATAACCGTTTCGAATAGTCGGTGAAGATGTCACTTGGATGATGGTTATTATTACGCAACCGCTCTCTCTCTCTCTCCCTCTCTCTTTCTCTCCCTCTCTCTCTCTATATATATATATATACAATATATATGTACATATTTTACAGCATCAGATTATCTGTCGATTACGATTTCGATAATCTGTTTCTATCACTCATCCGACTCGTGACATTTTCCAGAAATTATTGGATTTAATCTTACTTCGTGCAAACGGGAAAATTAGAATAGTCGAGTTGAGATCTATATCGTGTGTCTCGGATTTTCCTTGCAGTCAATCGCAACTGTTGAGGTACTCTCCGAATAACACGCTCTGAGGACGTTCTCAGGGGGGCAAGACTCAGACGCAGCTTTCATAATCGATGTCTCTTTCCGAGGTCGTGTCTAATTTTCAGGCCAAGCCTCGCTGGTCGTGTCTCTCTTCCGGTCTTGATTTTGAACTCAGATTTTCGAACCTCTTCTCGTTTCGTGTATCTTTACTTACTATGTCCACAAGTTCCTTATTCATCCGGTCAACTCGCCGCAACATCAAGTTTCTATTTCCGCGCGATAACATTCTCTTTTCTTGACGCAGTCGTACCCGATAGTAGAAACGTTCCTACAGTACTCTTTTCCTATTACCCATGATATCAATCGATAATCCATTTTATGCACTAATAGTCACGTATAGTCAATCCATGTCTCTCATCTCCGTCTTGCAAAGCGGCAATCACCCACGTCTTGTGAATAAAAAGAAAAAGAAAAATATATATCCTTACGCATACACACACATATCTACATCTAAACTACATCAGCTGATAGGTGTCTCGTGACTATTATTTGTTCTCGCTCTCGTTTTCTCTCTCATACACACATATATCTTTCAAGATACCATTTTTCCTTTATTTTTATGTGTCTATCAGTTTAAGACCGGTTCCTCCACAAATCTCTTCGCTGCCTCGAGGTTGCGCGAAACGCCGGGGTCTTTCAACATCAATGCACACTCGGGACTTGGTTCGCACTTCGAGCACAGTTACAGTATAATACTTACTTGTACAATGATTTACATAACAAGTCCGTGCTCTCGGATCGTCTCGGATGCTCTTGATCTAGAAGAACGAGATCGGCGATGGTCTCGGGATCGGTCGCCGCGATCCGTAAAAATTGTATAAAACGGAGTGAACGCGTTCCCCGAAAATAATCAGCGAAGCTGGTTAATAGTGGAAGAAAATCGGTGAGAAGAAGTGAAATGAGAAGCCCCAAAGAGAAGAGCGTCGCCGGTAAGCGCCGGTGGCGAGGAGGTTCCCTGGTGAGAAAATTCACACTTCCTCAGAAATTTTTTAAGAATTGAGACTTATAAAGAATTCTACAAATATATAAGTATATATAATTTCTCAGATACTTTCAGAAATAATTGAATGAGGATTTTCAGTATCTGCATGTATGAAAATGTCTGATAAAAATTCCACAGATTTTCTTATATTTATTCAGATAATTACAAAAATATGTTGACGGGAAAAATCTGAAATATATTATTCCGAGCATTCTGAGAAAGCCTGAAAAAGATTTTATAAAAATCCTAATTAATAATATGAAAAATTCCGAGACATTTTTCCACCAGGGTTTTCTCGCCGCCGCGATACCGGTAACACCGCTCGTTCTCCGGGTAAATTGTCCGGCTGGTTTCGAGGTATCAAGTTTATTGAAATCCAGATATCATCTCAATGAAAAGTATTGATTTTTTTTCCATTCGCTTACATCAATTCATTATAGTTAAATTGCGCATCGCTTACTCTTTAGCATATAATCAATCTTTCTCGCCGTCCACGGTCGGCCGAGAAAAAAGGCTCTTTCGTTTATTTTATTTTTTTCTTTTTAAATCTCTCTCTCT
>NW_020222281.1:0-1287 GCF_003070985.1 Temnothorax curvispinosus
ATTCGTGGCGGATCAGAAAAATACGACGGTCTCATGTGAAGGCCGAATGACAACTAATGATACATTATCGCAAAATACAGTAAACATAGAAGGAGAACTTAAAGTGATACATTATCGCAAAATACAGTAAACATAGAAGGAGAACTTAAAGTGAAGATATTATTCGATCATAGACCAATGGCAGGTTTTCAGTGTCTTTCTGTGAGTTGATTGCCTCTTTATGTTTTTCAATGAATAGCATTTCAGAAATTTCACCAAAAAATAAAATCTATTCTAACCTAGGTGGTAGTAGCTTTAATTTTTCTTAAAAAAATTATTATATTACAAAATTGTTACTTTATTCAATCCAAGAGATATCTACCTAAAAAAAACTTAAATAACAAGTGGTATCTATTAAAAAAAAATATGTAAAATTTTTTAATATTGCGCCAATTACAAAGAGTGAATACATATAGGTATATATATACAGGGTGCTCCTGAATTCTTGGTACTTTTTTCATATTTAGATAGAGCGAGCCAAACTGAGTCGAAAAGTCATGTACTATTTTGCAATTTTCGCAATAGTTGACGAGTTATTAATGATTAAAAATCGTCGTATTAGCCCGCCCTCCGCCAAATCCTAGCGCGCGGCGAGATGCGGCCACCCCGCGGTCGGCGCGCGGGCAGTTGTTTATTACAAGCGGCGATGATTTCGCACGAGCGGCGCGTAACGCCGGGCCCCTGTCCTAAGCGATGATAGTTTCTCTCCTTTTTTTAAATAGAAATAAAATTTTCTAACAACATAGAACATTTTTTTGTGCGTACGTATGTACATACGTGTGTACATGCATACAGGAAAATATCAATTGTGCTGCTTAAAAAAGCGATTACTCAATTTACTTTTTTTTTTAGTAAGTAACGGTTGTCTTTAAGAAAGAATATTTTCTTGATAATAGTCTTAAAATGTACAAATTTTAGAAAGAGTTTTTATCATGTACTATGTACTCCAAAAGAAGAATTTATACTCCTTCAAAGAACATAATAAAATTTTATCAAAGAAAAGTCAAAATAATAAATAAAGTAATATGAGGACCCTCGAGATTAAAATAGGAGAAGGCTATGAAAGTCAGACTCAGATCACAGTGCGTAATATCAGAAATAAGTGATTTATTCGTCGTTTTGATACATTACATCGATCCGTACGTTTCGGCTCAGTTTTGAGCCATCTTCAGCGGTAGTTACAGAAATTAAGTTACACGTTCTCCGTACCGTATGATGAGTTTACTGATTCAAAGTATCAGAAACATA
>NW_020222282.1:0-4809 GCF_003070985.1 Temnothorax curvispinosus
CCCCGGTTTTTATTCTGGGTTTTCCTTCCCATAGGACGGCCGGGCAATGGAACTAGCTCGTCCCTCACGGTCCCGTCCGACCGAGCGGACTTTTTACAGAGGTCGCCTACTTCGCGAGTCTCCGAAAAGACTCCCCGGTCTTCGCCAGCCCGGAGACTGACGAAGATTACGGTACTGGTGTGCTCGGGTACCTCGGGTTCGCAAAATTCGTAGCGGGGAAGACTCCTAGGGATCCCTTGAGACCGGGCCCTTCGCAGCAGCTGCGTCGCTTGACGAAGCGATCACCCCGGGTAATTTTATAGAAATTGCCCGAGTCCCAGCCACGCGCGGCCCAGACGGAGCAGGCGGTAGCAGAGCCGGAGCCGCCACAAGGGAACCCCGCAGCGGCCCCAGCACCACGGGAGGTGGCCCTCCCGAACATGCCGCCCACGCCGCTAATGTCGGCACTCCAAGTTTCGCTTCTTACCCCCACGCTTCCTCCCCTCATTGAGGCGATAGTCGGGTATGATTTCCCAATAGGCCCAATCAATCAGCCCTCAGACGACTTCGAGACGCCGTCGGGGGAGAGCGAGAGTGACGACGAGACTTGGAGGCCGCGTTAAAAACACAGCTCGTCGACTGACGATCCCGAGGCCGGAAAGGCACTCGGAGACATATATACAAATACACTTTTATTTTGATTATATAACTTCCTTGCCATTTTGATCGTTTCATTTTTTTTTTTTTTTTTATTTTTTATTAAGACGTTTAATTTTGCTTAGTTTGTTTACAAGGCCACGAGCCGTTAGACTTAAGATTACGTTTATTGGGTTCCAAAAAAACATAACTCGTTAAAGAAATATAATTAAGTTGCGTTAAAGGCCCATATGGCCATCTAGATTTTTATTTGCGTTTCATTAACTATAGGCTCGATAGCATAACGGCCGGTAAAAACGGCGGAAATAGCACATACATATAGGTTAGGAAATATATCCGGCCAATGGATGCGAAATGAGGTTTAGTTGATACTTTGACTCACCGCCGATCGAAAAGGTCTCATATTATTTAACGGTTGTCGATATAGTTTAGCAATAATTATCGTACAAAGATAAACGCGTCTATTCCGAGGCGTTGACATAGAGTTACGGTAGTAACCCGTATTGGGGGCACGGAGGAACATCCCCCGGACCCGGTACGCGCGTCCATGAGGTGGGCGCCGAGAAAAGACAAAGTTTCCGGAAAAACCATTTTCTCCAGGAACAAAGGTGTTGGAGCGTCTCACGAGAGCCTGGGACACCGCCCCAGGGGGTTTGCGTCATGACCCGGTAAAATCCCCGGGAAACGCATTTTCGCCAGGAACTCAGCCATACGACCGTTTCCCCAGGACCTGGGACACCCTCCCAGGGGGTCGGCGTCAAGGTCAGACGAGTTCCCCGGGAAACGCATTTTCCCCGGGAACAAACGACGGAATTCGTCACGAGAGGTCCTGCTGGGACACCCGCCTAGGGGGTCGACGTCGTGCTCCGACGAGATCCCCGGAAAACGCGCCATCTCCAGGAACAGTGGCCCGGAGATGCGATACCAGCTCCCGAGAAACCCAGCCAGGGGGTCGGCGTCAACGGCCGACGACAAAGACGTCACCCGGACGTCATCCACAGGAAGAACACCCGAATTCAGCATCAGGGGCATCTCCGAGGAGGTGCGCAAGGGTCGGCGTCGTGCGCGTCGAGAAATTTCCAGGAGCGGAAACCTGGTGCAGCGGTGCCAAGGAAGGAAGGTTCTCGCACTGCGTTGCGCGTGGAAATTTCCACGGAAACCTTCTAGAACGGGCGTAAATCGAGGATGCGCAAAAGGGCACGCGAGAGGGTAGTGAAAATCATTGTGTTTTCGCATGATCGCGCCAGATGTGCCGGCCGCGAACGATGGGCAAAAGTGAAAGTTCGAGGAGTGGGAGCGATCCGGCATAAGTAGGGAGCCCAAGCGAGAGCGACCGCTCGAGGCAGTCTCTCGGGTATAGCCGTGGCGAACACACGTATCACACTCTGTACGATCGGCATACGCGTTATACTTTACAACCGAGAACTCCCGTGTACTATCGCGTTAAATTATTCGTCTTAACAATAGCGAGGGGCACTTAGTTGCCAAATACAATCGAGTGTTAGCAACAATACGCGAGTTGAAATTTGGATACATTGTTAATTAACGGAAGTGCATATCGAGTATATAACAACCACGGGCATTGGGTCACGCGGATACGGAATATTGTGCGGAAATTATTAATCATTGTAATTAACCATCGAATACTCGTTCGTTAATTCTGCGCACGAACATTGTATGATAAAGTGATGATCACGGCCGAGTGCGTGATTATAGTATAACAATCACGGGGCACAGAGTCCTCCGATCGGAATAATTATCTGGAATAAAAGCATCGTAACGACTAAACAGATAAGCCGAGATACGCAATGTGAACAATTGTGCAACTTTATTAAATAAAGCGACATCCACACCGAGGCGAGAAACTCGCGTTGTGAGACAATTTTATGATATTGTGAAACGGCCTGTAATGTTGAAGTGATGATCTGGAATTAAAGATTAATTAATTCTGAAACAAATTATCCTGATTAATTATAAAAAATTATCAAAATTAATCAAAAATTTTTTGCTGCGACCAAACTGGCTAACATTTATTTAACAAGCACAACGCGTTTCAACCGAGATTCCGGTCCTTTTCAAGTACGTACAATAAAAAGAGATTCTCTCTGATAATTGTTATCCGACATATTTTTATAACAAATACATAAAACGACGATTAATGCTTTTAAAGAACCGCGATTCGAGAAACGACAAGGTTCATACTGTGCGACATCCTGTGACCATTCCTTACCTAAAGAATTGTAGCGAGAGTATTAGTAAGGCCCTGAGGAACAAAGGATTCGACGTGGTCTATACGGTTCCTAAAAAACTCGATCGTATTATTAATAGAGGCAAAGATAGGCTCAAAAGCGCTAAACGCATGGAAATTGTATACGAGATCGATTGTCTTAATTGCGACGCATGTTACATCGGACAGACCAAAAGAAATTTGGTGACTAGAATCAAGGAACATCGTGCCGATATTAAAAAGCATCCCAGTAATCATTCTGTGGTCAGCAAACACAAGACCTGTTGCAATCACGAATTTAATTGGACTAGTCCCAAAGTTCTACATAGCGAGGAACATTTCAAAAAGAGAGAAATAGCCGAAATGGTGTTTATTAAGAAAAACAATAACACTATTAATTTACAAAAGGACACCGAGATAACCTTCCTGTCACTTATGACAAAATAATAAACTTAATGTGAGCGCTTTCGGTTACCTCTGCCTTTGTTTCTCACTCAGTCGTCTGTCGTCACCTATAGTGAACGCACCACCGAATTTCACGTTGGTTAAATATGTTATGACTCGCATATCTTTTATCGCCTTTGACACACAAAACATGTAAGCGTTGCTATTTTATTCCTGAGTTTACTCTTCGTACGTCATTTTAGTTTGTTAATTTATTATTTTACCTTTTTTTTGTATTTTAGTTCGTAGACTTATTGCTGCCACATTGTGTATATTGAAGTGTTTTGCAAGCGTTAATTTATTGTACGCACTTGAGAAGGACCGGAATCTCGGTTGAAACGCGTTGTGCTTGTTAAATAAATGTTAGCCAGTTTGGTCGCAGCAAAGGATTTTTGTGATTTCACTACTCACTGGCGAAGTAAAAGTATTTGATATTTAAAAATTATCAATACTTACCTTCTACTTACCTTGTCCTTTGGCGATGATCCAACGTTGGCCAGCGGCAATCCGGTATGCGATGTAAAGCGAGGATCCGGGGAAGCAGAGCAGCAACAGCAGCGATCCATCCGAGGCAGGAACCTGAAAGAAAAGAAGCGAACTAGTATATAATTAAAACATAATAATCGGGACTTACCCTTATTTGGTATGCGAGGTAAAGCGAGGATCTAGACGGCAACGGCGATCCCCATTCCGGGCGTCGATCTGCAACAAAACTTAAAATAATTATCATATAATTATTTTATAATTACTTATCTCTATCTGGTATGCGATGTAAAGCGAGGATCCAGGGATGAGAAGCAGCAACGGTGATCCAACAGAGACATCAGTCTGAAATAAAATTTAAATAATTAGGATATAATTATTTTATTCTTACTTACCTCTATCTGGTATGCGATGTAAAGCGAGGATCCAGGGATGAGAAGCAGCAACGGTGATCCATCAGGGACATCCTTCTGAAACAAAGAAATCCTATTAGCGTCTTGCGAATAATTGTGGCGTTGATGCGAACTTACCTTCTCGGTAGTCTAAGGTTAAACCGAGTGGCGACCGTTCGATAGGAATATTATCCGCCGAAATCGGGCTCAACTCGTGCCGTCCGGTCACACTTTAAGGGTCCCTGGTCACCTCCCCCACCCCCTGAGAGAAGCTTTATATCTTCCTAACAAAATAATTCACAAAATTGCGTTATTTAACTCAATCCAAGTGATATGTATGGTTAGGCGACAGTTTCCCGAAAAGTGGTGGGGGTAATGTTGGTACGAACGAAAATCTCTATACAATTTAGTAGTTACTAATTTTAGTTTCTAAGAGTTAGTACCACTGTGTTAGTAGTAAAGCTGTCAGTTTAAGTAACCTCTTTGACATATGTGCGCGTGTGTGTATTTAAATAGCATAAATCGTATTACTGCTGTACATCCAAATGTAAGTATAAAATACATTGTAATATTTTATTAAAATAGAATTAAATAAAGATGATAAATTAATAAAAATATAAGTAAAAA
>NW_020222283.1:0-2031 GCF_003070985.1 Temnothorax curvispinosus
CTCGTGCAGTCATCGGCACCATCATCGCTAACGTTTCGAGATCTGGAGCTTGTTAAAATACGTGACGCAGATATTGTAAAATTGACGTCGTGCGGCACCAGCTTGTACATGAAACCGTCAACTGTACTCTTCCTGTTCGAACTAGAACATTGCGTCGAGAATGTGTATTTTCAACTATGTCAAAATGTTCACGGCGTAAGTGAAAAATTCAAACAGTTTGTAACAATTTTACGTCAAAATTGTATCACTGATAAATGTAACGCAGTTACAATCTTGCGTGACGTTTATGATAAAAATTCGATTATTGATTGCGAATTATTAGCCTACGTTTTGGATAGTATTGTGTATAATGCGCTACATGATAAATAAATGCATATAATATGGTTAAAAAGTTTTTCCTTTTCATTTACCGTTCCCTTTTGTTAAGTTGTCTTTATTTAATAATTTTTGCATAATTTCTGAACGAGAACGCGCGAGAGAAAGAGACCGCGCGAACGAGAAGACTCGCGCAAACGGGGGGGACGGGGACGCAAGACACCGCGCGAACGAGAAGACGCGCACGACCTGGGGACGGGAGGGGGACATCTACGAGGGGGAGATAACGCGAGCGTGCCGTGTGACGTCACGCGGACTCCGCGGCGCGGCGAAACGCGAACGCGGGTCCCTTCGCCCCGCGGCGCCCGAAAACGCGAACGCTCCGCGGCGCGGTGAAAACGCGGACCCCCTCGCCCCGCGGCGCGGCGGAAACGCGGTCACCTCGCGGCGCTGGAAAACGCAATTCCCTCCTCCCCCGCGACACCGGAAAACGCGGACCCTCTCCTCCGCAACGCCGGAAAACGTGGTTTCCCCCTTCCCCTCCCCGCGGCGCTCGAAAAAACGCGGTTCCCCCCTTCCCCCTTTCCCGCGGCGCCCGAAACGCGCGGTCCCCCCTCTCCCGCGCCTCCCGGGTCCCCCCCCCCACGGTCTTTCCCCCCGCCCGCAGTTCCCCCTCGCCTGCGGTTCCCCCTCGCCCGCGGTTCCCCCCGCCCGCGGTTTCCCCTCGCCCCTTGCCCCCCCTCATTGCTCCCTAGTTAGAACTCCCATAGCTTACCTACTAGCTCGCGCAGTTCGAAACCGTGCAGGGCTCCACCGACCGCGCGGAGCACGTCATTTGCGTTAAAACCGATTGTCCGATCAAACAGCGCTACCGGCCGCGCAACCTGGCTATGCAGGCGATTATCGACGCAGAAGTCGAAAAAATGCTCCGCGACGAAGTCATCGAACCGTCACACAGCGCCTGGAGCTCACCGTCGTCATCGTACGCAAAAAGGACGGCAAACCGCGATTCTGCATCGATTTTCGCCTGGTCAATAACGTGACCGAAAATGACGCGTACCCGCTACCCCAGATCAAAATAATTTTTTTTTTAGTTTTACTGCTGTTTTTAGAAGCTACTGTACGGGGGGGTGTCAGTCTCCCGGAGGCGAGATTTGCAAATTTTATCAAAAATGTTACTCGAAGGACCAGAGGGGGGTATTATAGTCCTCTCACGACTAACAAAGGTTTAACGCGATGGCAAATGTGCGTGTGCAGCGTACTTATAAAGCGAAAAGCGACTCACCGGGATTCGCCGGTCGCCTGGACTCCGCCGGGTCTCTCGTCCTGCTCGTGGGCCTCGTGGTCGCTCCGGGAACCTCGGTTGGTCCAGCATGCAGTTGCAATCAAGCGAGAGCAGATGCCAAGTAAAGCAAGCACGTGCAAGATAGAGCAAGCAAGCAGGCACTAGTGATAGCAGGCGAAAAGTCGCGTTCATGCAGCCGGGCGCTCCTCAAAACCCTTGGTGTGTGGGGTGTGTGTGTGCGTGTGCCGTGAGACGGCTTGATGCGAGTTGACTTGTTGGTGTACAGACTGTGAGTCCGTCTGGTCGGATGGTTTGACTGTGAGTGCCCGCGGTCCTGCAAGATGTGCCGCGGGCGAGTAGTTGTTCCCTTTTCGGGGGGGAGTAGATGCCGTCGGCGGATGGGCGATGGCAGCACCGATAGGTGAGTCGCA
>NW_020222284.1:0-1745 GCF_003070985.1 Temnothorax curvispinosus
TCGCGGAAGCGCACATTTTCTCGAAGGGAAAAAGCAGAGAAGGAACGGTTCGATCAGTTTCGTGTTTGCATTGCATATTGGAAAGTATGAGATATATGCGATTCCTGTTTACGGAATCGTCGGGCAAGAGCCACGCGCCCGTTCATCGAAATTTCGGCCAGATTGGAGAATCGAGGGACGTGACTTCACGCCGGCGATGCAGCCGATGCAGCGTCAGGTTGCGCAAACGTGACTCACATTTAATCGCGCGCCACCGCGCTTTATGTAACGTGCCCTCGCACAAGATACACGCGGATGCAGCAACCGCAAACGCGTTATAAAAATAAACGTTAAGAAATACAGTGGTATACGTGAATGGTGGACTTACCCGATGAATCCCGATGAAGCTGCCTTTTGCCGTCTGTCGTCTGTCGTCTCTCGTGCAAAAATCACCCTCGCCGACACTCCGGGGCTCTCCTTGGCGCGTTACGCTTTGAAACTCCTGGCCGGCACGTTGATGCAGGAGCAGGACGCGAGCCGCCGTACGACCGGACTCATTGCACGCGGATCGGATCGGGCACGGCCGATCGTTCGAATTCGCGCCGGTGAATCGTCCCGATGATGCCACGTACCGTCACTTCTCCACTCGCGGTCGCGCTTCCGAATTCCCGCGGCCGTTCACTTCCGTACCGCTCGTCCCGGCAACGAGAACACGCACGGGTACTACGCCGAGGTACCGCGTCAAAATACTCGTATGCGTGACAGGTTAGCGCGCAGCGGCCGCGAGCGCACGCACGTTGCCAGGTTGATATGTCGCTGTCACGCCTGCGGGCCTCCATCGGCGGTGCATCGTAGGCAGCAGGTGCCAGGTAAGGAACTAGGAATCCAGGTGCCCTTGCTGCCGGCGACGTCATTACGCGGCCGCGAGAGCTGCGACTCGCTTTCGCAATTTTCGCGGCGCGGCGCGGCGCGGCTCCGGCACCGCGGTCTGCGCAGCCGCGCGCGCCGTTCTACAGGGTGTCGGGCAAACAGCGGCCTGAGATTTGGTATCACGTATCTGTAACGAAGATAAGCGAGAGAAATCAAATCTCATGCGATTAAATGTAGTTAATCAGTTTACGCTCTATATTAGAGAAATAGAAAAATAAACAAACGGGGAAAAAAGATGGACTCGTATTGCGACTAGTCCATCTGAAAATTAACTGGCAATATCTGATTAATGTTAACGTGTTTGTTTATTTTCTCTATCTCTGTTTGTATACTTAAATAGATACGGTACATGCTTCAGCGCAATTTGTAAACGTTGATAAATATAAGTGATTAGATTTCTTGCTCCAAACATGTCGTGTTATTGCTGTTTTTGTACGCTATTCATACCATATAATCCATTTATGTATATTTGTAACATACAACAGACTGCACTTGAAAAGATTTTGTTCCGGAATATCTATTAAAATATGTGAGATAATATATTTTTATTATATATAAAACACATTGTAGAACTTACTTTAGCTTTAGATGATCTATAATCGATCGTGTTAGAATTCAGAATAAAATTCTACTTTTAATTTTATATGTCGTGAAAAGTTACATTTGAAGAATCACAATATATGGGTAAAATTTATAGAATATACGTATACGGCGTATATAAAGTTAGAAATGGAATTCTATCTTGAAATGTAACGCGATTGTCTAAAGTGGGCATAAAAGAACATCTACGACTCGATCTACGAGTATCATTATTCAGTTTCAATTCATCTCGCATC
>NW_020222285.1:0-8484 GCF_003070985.1 Temnothorax curvispinosus
ACGCGAGATTATCTAAAAACGCGTGGGCACGCGTAACACAATCTATGTCCAAACACCCGCAGGATCCCCGGTATCGAGTTACTCGTTTTAGGTGGCGTTATTTGAGATAACCACCTGGGGCACGTATACACGGGACCGCCGGACGTGGAGCTTCGGGAGCCAGACACGACGAAAGCACTCCATGAGTATCGGGGGCTGTTCCCCGGTCCCTTATTTCGCCATCTGGACCTAAAGTTGACGATAAACAAACGAACGCGATCGAAATCGTTCGACGTATCACTTCCGTATCCGCGATATCGATAACATTACAGGGGACATAATCGATTCGATCGTCTCAATCTCCCGCTGTTGCTGATATTCCCTTGTTGTGCGCGAGAGAATAACAGACTACGAAGAAATGTGGGTCACGAACTAAATTCGCAAAGTATGCATTAAAATTTCATGGCACAAGTATGTAAAGATATACCACAGTCTTCATGACCTGATACCTTATTTATAGTTATTTGCAGTTTTCGCTTTTTGAAACCTTCTTGCTGTTTTCATTTCTATTATATCTATCTGGCTGCTAATAACTGTCATTAAACTACCATAACTACGTTACGGATGAGCGATGTTCATTATGCGTCGCGAAAACATTTTGAACAATTTAAATTGTCTGCGAAAAGTTAAAACAAAAATTTCAAACATCTCGACTCGGGACTTTTATAAGACTAATAAATTTTATTTATTATTATCACCGATCGTTTAACTTCTCTTGAGAATTTTTCGATTCTCTCTGACAATCTCCGAGTATTTGCAACGTTCTAGGGAAGGCGCTATCAAATCATAACCAAATAGCTAGGTAACGAGATACAAACAGTGTGTCCGTGCTCGAGGGGGAAGTACCACGGTGAGGGATAAGGTAAGGATGAGAAGGGAACGGAACAAGGTTGCGATGTACTACCACCAGAACAAACCAGGAGAATAATCATAGTGATTGTATACACGGTGGCTCATAAATCATTCGTTTTTTTCCAAACCTCAAAACGCTAGAAATAATATTTAAAAAAGCTGCAATAATTTTCCGTAATTACAAAATTATTGCAGTTTCTATCAAATATATAATATTTTTACATGTAGATAAATTTTGTTTTGCATAAAGCGTTATCTATTATTATAAGTATAGTCTTACTTTATTCGATAACTATATAGTTTAAATTATCCGTCGTTGCTCAGGCTTTTTATATCTAGAACATCAGCATTTGTGATCAAAGAGTTCCGGAGTTAATAGGGAACATAAAGACAGACATTCTAGTTTATATATATATATATATAATCTCTTATCTAATGAAAGATAAAACTAGATATATATTTATGTAAAATAACGCGTTATGTATAATGGTTCTCTTACGAAATGAAGTATAATTATATTGAGATAAGATAACACACGCAACAAAAATGCAAGGAATTCTGCATAGATATTCAAAAGATTTCAAAACGCTGAACACCATGAATTTAAGAATTAAAGGTACCAATGTGACTGATCCAAATAGATTGCTATACGAATTCCGTTACGAGATTGGTACGTTTTTCCGGGCCATTTCCGCAGACTCCGGTAAAAAAAGAGCGGAAAGGAATATAGGAAGGATAACAATTTCGTGCCGTCGCAATAATTCCTTTCGCGGATATGTACGGTATTGTCCGATAAATTTGCGCGCGATGGGCGGATCTTTGCACGAATGTTTGACGAACGTAAAAAGATTAAATTCTCCGAAGAACTGGGATAGGAAGAGAGTTCAGCTATTTCCTATCTCGCTTCTCGTATACGTCGTTTCCTGCCCTCGGGGATGAAACCCCGAACGCCATCCCCTCAACGCTCATCTCTGCCGCGCCCGCGTTGCTATCCCGGAGCTTTGGGGCACGCGACTTTCTTACTCTCTGGCTTGCTTCTTTTCGCGACTATAGATTCCTCGATGTCGGGTTAAAAAGAACCGAAACATTCGGATAGCGGTAGCGCGGTTTTCCTACTTTAACACGAATACTTCCCAGAAAGCATATCTTTCGCCTGTCGGCCGGTCGGCACGCTTGACACACGAACTCTCGACACCTCTTCGCCGATACCAGGTATCGCCGAATCGCTTTCCACCAAAAGTTGGCTTTTTCCACGCTCTGTTTGTAATTTTATCGCCGTAAAAATCGCGTCGCGCTAAACATCGCCCGTAGGGCGCTTCTCAGAACATCGCGTCATTACGTGCTCTTTTTGCGAAACGTAACTGAAAGCCAGCGTGTGTAACCGAAGAAGCCCGGTCGTATTTAAATTTTTCTCTTTACAGCATAACGTTAGATGGAATTATTTGTGTGTGTGCCTGCAGAGGTAACTTTGTGACGCAGTCGGAAAAACGTCCTAAAGTCAATTAACTAAGAATCGCTTAAACTGTTGATTCGTGAAACATAGAAAATTGACCTTTACTAATAATATTCATATAAACGTCAGAGACTGTAATAAATAGAAATAATTTCTGTATATGACAAAATATCGGATTATAGACACGGAGAAAATATTGTAGCAATATAAGTTTTTTTGTTATCCTGAAATTATGATATTCTCTTATTCAAAGATATTATATTTTAGATTCTACGAAAGAATTATGTAATTTTTTGAATATATTTTAATGTACAATTTAACGTAATCAAATTCCAGTAAAGTGAAAAGAATATTTTACAATGTGAATGTTGGTTGCTTTTATACAAGTTGTCCGTTTCACTATGTTCGAAATGTAGCAGTTTTTTAGACGTAACAAATTAACTGACTACAACGTTGCAATGTAAGTTTTTATATATCCGTAGCAGAGTTACATAGGCATTGAAATGCCTATGTAACTTTTTGTGTATGGTAATTTTACTGATGTGACTGGTAAAAATGCATATTGTTCACTACCCATTTTCATAGTAATAAATAATAATGTTAAACACTGACTTTATACGTCAAAGCGTCATAAAACAGAATACACTTCTTATTTTTGTTCATTGATACTGTGATATTTTTCCATATTTAATAAAATACTATTGTTTTGCAAATTTAAAGTCATTTTCCCTTCCCAAAAGTTTTGTGCTTAATAATTTCAGAATATACATAATATAATCACTATACACATAATTATATAAATACATACCCACAGATATATGTAGGATAGAATATAATATATACATAATATAATCAATATACACATAATTATATAAACACATACACATAGATATATGTAGAATAGAATGTACACAAGATATTAATATTTTTAGAAATTTAATAACGTCAGAATTAACTATGTTCAAAGTGAGAGGCATATGTCAGGCAAAATGATAATTGCGGATTTACAAGAATTTAGACTAAGTTCTTTATAAATCCCGATGCAAAGACTCGATGTGTGCGTTTTGTTTGCTGGACGAGAAGGACCGTCGCGGACAATCGAACTAATTGCACGCGCTTTAGAAACGGTGCGTAACGCACACAGAGTGGCGAGCTAATTAATGCGGCGCGCGTTTGGGATGAAGATCACCCCCAAGAAGGCGGCTCCAACGAGCGTGACTAATACGGAGATATACGTAAACGTATCTCGGCACGGGTGCGCGAGAAGGCAGGAGGGAAGAAAGGAGAAAGAAAACCGACTCACCCTCACGGCTGCTGACTCCATCCTGATGAGGTCCTCACTTCCGGCAAGAGTCTCTACGCCCCGAGGACGACGACGTCGACGTACGGCACGTTGAGAAGAAGGAGCGGGGCCGGGGAGAGGACGATGGAAGAGACTCGCTGCATCCGCCGACAAATACGTCGCGTTCGTCTTCCCTGTGGAAGAAACGGAGAATAATAAGCACGCTGAGAGCGAACGGGGTAAACGGAGCGGTAGGAGGGGGGGAACGGGAGAGAGAAAGAGAGGATTTGGACGAACGCGGCGCGTTTCAGCATTTTTGTCTCGTATCATCGCGCATTCACGACGCGATCCGATTCTCGAGAGCGAGATAAAGACGGTGAATCTGCATGTTCCGCGCGTCTGCGAGAGGAGAAGTAAATTTATGCGCATATATCTCCATCTCGCTCTTCGACCGCGCGTCTTCGCTACATACATTCGTCACCTCGCGTATTTTATCGCGCCGGTTTATACCTGGTAGATATATAAAGTTCAGCTACTAAACTGTATTGTCAGCGAGATATCCGAGATCCGCGCGGGTGTCGAGACAGTTTTAGAAGTTTATAAATCGCGCAGGGAGACAAGAGGGTAGATATATGGAATTCTCACCTAATGGCGGCGTATCGTCAAGCGCGACGTTCCGAGTCCGCAACTCGAATGACGCGTTTCGATATATATACGTTGACGATACGAAAAATCTACAATTCACGTTACGAACTAGAGACTCGCAATACCGTCGGCGCATTTCGAGAGGGGCCGAAAAACGCGTGCTCTTCGTTATACGGTTCGAATTAACGAGCCGGGTAAAAAGACGCGAGAAACGTTCGGCCGAAAGATCCAAAGTCCGCTCGTCCGCTGCCCGAGTGCCCGCGCTCTTCGCAGTTGAACTAGCTGCACCATCTATCTTCCCTCTTTCTCGCACCAATGGCTAACTGCACGTCTATCTCGGTTTAAGTGTAAAAGGTGCAGCTTGCGGAGCCTGCAATTCAAATGCTACCAAACTGCACCGGTAGCGTCATCTCGAAGCGATCGATCGTACTTTGTTCTCCGTAATCGAACATATCGCACGTCGATTATGATCGCGCATTTACCGACACGTCTCGTTTGTCGATAAAACAAATTATCAGAATTGAACAGAAAAAATAGAATTATTAAGGGTCGACAGGAGTCACGACCGAACTCCGAATTGATATTGGAGACCTCGCGCGGTGACAATACGAAACTTCGTTTCAGTGTCGCCAACGTCGAGAAACTAACTTCTAGGTTTTATGTGTAAATACGCACACACACCATTGAACTGCTCACGCGGACGCACGGTAGAGAAACATATGCTAAGACTGCGGCGTTGCCGCGTCTGTGCGGCGTTGCCGCGTGCTCCCCGCTTTAGCAATACGGCCTGAAAATGCTTTCTGGCCGTCCGTAGCAGAAGGCAGTAACGTACCAAGTCTAACAAGCACCCGCTTTAGATGAATTTTGTGTTTTGCTGATGTATTTAGAAAATCCACAATAAACTAGAATGATTTATCAAAATAATTTTATATCAGCGGTGCACACGTACTTTTGTTGTTAAAATTTTGCAGCAAATATTGAGGTTCTGATGTATTTAAAAATTAGATGGATAATAATGTTGATTAAACACTCCGTTTTTTGGACTTATAATTTCATCATAGATTGCAGGAACAGATGCACTCATGCAAATAATGTGACAATTTTTTGTCAAATAATTTTTAAAATAATTTTATTACAAAACTACGCAATTAGGCAGTTCTGTATTGGAAAAAATTAGAAGAAAAATAAAATAACGACTTTTTTACTTGCTATAGTTTCTATAGTCACTCTCTAAAATACGACAATATCAGAAATAAATGAGAATTAAAAACATATCATTATGAGAACACTTTGCAATGAGTATATGTATATATATATATATATATATATATATATATATATATATCTTTATGGTTTGTATAATGTCGGGACCATTTCGGAGATGCAATAACACATACCAGGACTTTTGGCACATGCTGGGTCCGACCCAGAAATTTTCTGTATGAAAGGTAACTTATCAGGCCCGGTACTAGTTTATACAAAGATGTGTAACGTAACAAAGTAGGACCGTGTTTCCTTCCTAGGCATTGTGAATTATAAGGACTGGTACCGGTAATTACTTATATGCAATGTAAAAAACCGGGACCTCCTTATCTGAACAATTTTACTGAATTAAGTTGTATCATCATTCTTTGAGCGTATTATTTCTTAAATATAAAATTCAAAATATTTAGAGAGTCCAATCAAGCTGTTTATATACTTATATATATTTAGCACATAATGATTATTTATTCATAATAAAGGACATCTATTAATATTTTACTATTTAAAAAGGAGTATGCATCAAGCTACTAAATGCTTTCTAAAATGCTATCTTTTACTAAAAGTTATGTTAAAAGTTATGTTAAAAAGAAGTTATATTAAATCATTGTTACTGCGTTGTGCTTGATAAAGTTATAATTATAAATTTAAATTAGTCAATTTAATTAAAATTAGAATTAAAATAATTAACATCAATAAATAAACTAATCAATTAAAATGTTACGAGGTTCTAATTTTTGTTGTTACAGTAAAGAAATCGATTTCCATACAAACTTCTACGACGATACACTGTAGAAAAAAGTTTTTCGACTCCTTCGCTGATTTCATCGATGTAATAGCAAACAGCAGGACTCTGACCAGTTATACTTTTCGAAGAATTTCATGTTCAAATTTTCAAATATTATATTCAGTGCATTATTTAAGAAAAAACGCACGAAAATAATGAAAACATAAGTAAAAATTATAGCTGAAACAAAACTTTTACTAGACGTATCGTCACATGCGAGGACCGATTTCCATGATATATAATGGATAATATAACAGAACCGATCAAATAAATTATTCTTCGACAAATTTTACGTATACTTCGCATAAGCTATATTTTACACAACGCATAATTTAAAGATTTAAAAGCGAAAATGATGGACTGCGAAATACCGAAGGATTACAGCCAAATCAAAGGTTATACTCTACGACGTATCGTTACATGTGAGGACCGATTTCTTCGGTGCAATGATAAATAACAGGACCGCCCAGTTTAACCATTTCTCAATTATTTTCATCTATACGTTTGGTTATTACTTGAGAAGTTGCAATATTCTACTCGGTGCATTATTTAAGGATTAACACACGAAAATGTTGGCCCACGAAATGCCGACAGATTTTACAGCTAAATTAAACCTTTATTGTATACGATATACACTGATTATGAGAAAAGAAATGTTCTGCATTTTAGTAAATATTGGTTTGCATGCAACTGTGACCCCATTTACTGAGAAAAAAGTATTCTAAAATAAAAAAAGAAAAACTTTCTTCTTTTTAATAAATAGAGTAACAGTTGTATGCAAACTAAATATTTACTAAAATGCAGAACAATTTTTTCTCAGTGTATCATTTGAGAACTGATTTCCTCATTGCAATGTGTAAATAATAGGACCGCTTAGTTAAACAATTTATCGATTGATTTCACCTGTACTTTCGATTACTTGAAATATTTTACTCAGTGCTTTATTAAAGGACTAACACACGAAAATGTTGGCCCATGAAATTTCGACAGATTACAGCCAAATCAAAACTTTTACTGCAGGATGTATATTGTTACATGCGAGGACCGATTTCTTCAGTGCAATGGTCAATAGCAGGACCGTCCAGTTTAACTATTTCTCAATTATTGTCATCTATACGTTTGGTTATTACTTAAGAACTTGCAATATTCTACACGGTGCACTATTTAAGAATTAACACACAAAAATGTTGGCCTACGAAATACCGACAGATTACAGTCAAATCAAATCTTTTACTCTAGGACGTATCGTTACATACGTCGTAGAGTATACATTTTGATTTGGCTATAAGTTTTTGGTATTTTGCAGTGCAACATTTTCGCGAGTTAATCCTTAAATAATGCACCGAGTAGAATATTGCAAGTAACCGTACGTACAGATGAAATTAATTAGAAAATATTTAAACTGTGCGGTCCTGCTATTTACCATTGCACCGAGGAATTCGGTCCTCGCATGTAACGATACGTCGTAGAGTATACATTTTGATTTGGCTGTAAGTTTTTCGTATTTTGCAGTGCAACATTTTCGCGAGTTAATCCTTAAATAATGCACAGAATAAAAAATTGCAAGTAATCGTACGTACAGATGAAATTAATTAGAAAATATTTAAACTGGGCGGCCCTGCTATTTACCATTGCACCGAAGAAATGGTCCTCGTATGTAACGATACGTCGTAGAGCATAAATTTTGATTTGGCTCTGTGAGTTTTTTGATATTTCGCGATGCACCGCGAAATACCAAAAACTTACAGCCAAATAAAAATTGTACTCTACGACGTATCGTTTATATGCGAGGACTGATTTCCTCGGTGCAATGATAAATAGCAGGACCGCCCAGTTGAACTATTTCTTAATTAATTTCATCTATACGTGCGGTTACTATTTGAGAACTTGCAATATTCTACACGGTGCATTATTTAAGGATTAACTCACGAAAATGTTGGCCCACGAAATACCGACAGATTACAGCCAAATCAAAACTTTTACTCTAGGACGTATTGTTACATGCCAGGACCGATTTCCTCGGTGCAATGATAAATAACAGGACAGCCCAGTTGAACTATTTCTTAATTAATTCCATCTATACGTTCAGTTATTACTTGAGAAGTTGCAATATTCTACTCGGTGCATTATTTAAGGATTAACACACGAAAATGTTGGCCCACGAAA
>NW_020222285.1:8494-9031 GCF_003070985.1 Temnothorax curvispinosus
ATTACAGCCAAATCAAAACTTTTACTCTAGGACGTATTGTTACATGCGAAGACCGATTTCCTCGGTGCAATGGCAAATAGCAGGACCGCCTAGTTTAACTATTTTTTAATTAATTTCATCTATACGTTCAGTTATTACTTGAGAAGTTGCAATATTCTACTCGGTGCATTATTTAAGGATTAACACACGAAAATGTTGGCCTACGAAATACCGACAGATTACAGTCAAATCAAATCTTTTACTCTAGGACGTATCGTTACATACGTCGTAGAGTATACATTTTGATTTGGCTATAAGTTTTTGGTATTTTGCAGTGCAACATTTTCGCGAGTTAATCCTTAAATAATGCACCGAGTAGAATATTGCAAGTAACCGTACGTACAGATGAAATTAATTAGAAAATATTTAAACTGTGCGGTCCTGCTATTTACCATTGCACCGAGGAAATCGGTCCTCGCATGTAACGATACGTCGTAGAGTATACATTTTAATTTGGCTGTAAGTTTTTCGTATTTCGCAGTGCAACATTTTCGCGAG
>NW_020222285.1:9041-13262 GCF_003070985.1 Temnothorax curvispinosus
TAATCGTACGTACAGATGAAATTAATTAGAAAATATTTAAACTGGGCGGTCCTGCTATTTACAATTGCATCGAGGAAATGGTCCTCGTATGTAACGATACGTCGTAGAGTATAAATTTTGATTTGGCTCTGTGAGTTTTTTGATATTTCGCGATGCACCGCGAAATACCAAAAACTTACAGCCAAATCAAAATTATACTCTACGACGTATCGTTACATACGAGAGCGGATTTCCTCGGTACAATGGTAAATAGCATGACCGCTCAGTTTAAATATTTCTTAATTAATTTCATCTATACGTTTGGTTACTTGAGAACTTGCAATATTTTACTCGATGCATTACACTGTACAGCAAGAAAAAGCACAAGAACGAACTTTGCGGCATTCGATAGTTTTTTGGCCGCAGAAAACGATCCCATTTGCCAAATTGCTCTATCACGTCACAATTTTGACATATTTGCAGTTAGCAAAAATGGGCTATTTTAGTGTATTTTGACATATTACAACTACAATAATGACGAATCATACTTAATTTTGATTGCTTAAAATTCTCCGATACGTCACATATCGCAGTTATAATATGCTAAAATACACTAAAATAGCTCATTTTTGCAACTTTAATGGCAAATATCTCAAAATTGTGACACAGCAATTTGGCAAACGGAATCGTTTTCTGCGTCCAAAAAATTATCAAATGCTGCAAGATTCGTTCTTGTGCTTTTTTTGTACAGTGTAATACGCCGCTGGCAAAAATTTTTGAAACAATAGTATTAATAGTAATTCTGCGTATAATTTCTGTAGTTAGTGTACACTATTTTTAAAGGTAAAAAAATATTGTGTAATCGGAATAGAAATGTAAGACGTATTTTGATTAAAAGTAAAAGTTATTGTAGAATTCACGATTTTTTTCTTATATCATTTTGCAGAAATTGTAGAACTTTACGATGAAGATTGGTGACACACGGAAACTTTTGAGTTTTCTGAACTCGCAATAATCTTTACATTATATATCGATAGCTTAGAGAAATAGTTAAAATTCTCGCGGTCCTATTAAATTACTAAGCATAAAAAGCATCCTTTTTTTTATATAATAGTTTATATAATGTGTACAAACGATGACTAACTACGAAATACGATGTAAATAGCTATTGCAAGAACATGTATACTGCATTTCACGTTATGTATATTGCTTATAATCAGATATTTATGTATTTTTTAGTGGTACCGACAATTAACAAAACATATAAGGAAGCTTAATTTTGATATATCTTTGTATTTTGATTATACATATGGAAAATACTTCCGGAATACAAGTTAGGATGTCGATGTATATCAACGTACACGTATGTATACATCGCTTATGGTCGGTCCCAACATATGCCGAACCATAAAGATATATATATATATATACATATATATACATATATATATATATATATAATTGTGACATATTATAATATTACAGAAATAAAACTTATTGTGAAATATTTTCGTATAATGTGAAATAAAGTTTTATAACATTAAAAAAAAGAACAAAAAACGGATTGTAATCAACATTATTATCCATCTAATTTTTAAATACATCAGGATCTCAATATTTGCTGCAAAATCTTAACAAAAAAACTACGTGTGCACCGTTGATATAAAATCATTTTGATAAATCATTCAAGTTTATTGTGGATTTTCTATAAATATATTAGCAAAACACAAAATTCATCTATGTTTTCATTTATTTCCTGCATACTAATTATAATGTATGTAAAGAGATACTGCATCTCTTGCACCTTAAATTATTTTTTTTTGTAATATAATGTATAAATAATGAATGATGTAAAACATCATTCATTTTATTTGTATGGAAACAAATAGGCAAGCAACAAAAAAACGAAAAAAGTTATTAGGAACTATATAAGAGATGGTTTCTAATGCATTCAATGCACAAATCTGGATGGACGTTGTTCTACAAATTTTTAATGCAAATCAAAGACCTATTAAAGGATTCAAATCCATGTTAATTGCCAGTATGAAATCTACACATGTGTCACAAGATTTTGGGACATATATAGAAAAAGCAGTGACCGAAGCTACTAAATTTGTATCCATACGTTTAAAAAAAATTGAGCTTACTAATATAAAAATGGATAAGCGATTATACTTTGTTACAAATTATTATATTATTAGCACAAAGAAATACATATAATTGTAATAAATTCATATTTTTATCTCTATCTCTATATAAATGAATGTAGGTTTGTCCGCTATGCAAATCTACAGTTTTCAAATTAGAACAATCCAATTTGGTATATACTATCTCATGATACTCTCACTTAATTAGACCGTAAACGTATTTTGAGAACCGCATCATCACCGATTTTTTAGGATATTGGTTCTAAAATTTTCCTAATGTCTGTCTGTCTGTCTGTCTGTCTGTCTGACTGACTGCGAACTACTCATTTATTAATGGACCGATTTACTGGAAACCGGCCAAAATTTGTCTAACTTTTCGAGAATGATGTACTAATATATAAAATTCTTACGGGTATGTTTGAACGTTATTCTTAAAAATTAATCAACCAAATCTTAAAGTATTATATATGAAATAGGGGTAGAAAAATTGAGGAATATAATAAAATTCAAAAAATTGTTAATAATACAGGGGTTACCGATTTCTGCCTAAAAAAATCTACGTGATTGCTCTAATTTCCGTAAATTTTGAGATATCGAGCTAATTTTTTTTATAGATAAAGTATCATTAAAGATAGGTTGGTGGTATTGAATTTGGCGAGAATCGGTGAAGAGGTTGCCGATTTATGTCTAAAAAATGTATAAGTTATTTGATGGATTGAGTATCATTTGAGGAAGGTTGTTATTAAATTCGGTGAGGATCATGGGCGATGTAAAAAAGTTACAATTGACAATATGTGTTTATGAATCATATATTGGTGGATATAAGATTAGCTAGATATAATAAAGTTATTAAAAAAGACGCCGGGGCGAAGCCCCGGGTAACCAGCTAGTTTTAATACAAGTTCCACACATAATACTTTATATTTATTTCCATACAAATTATGAATGATGTTTTACATCATATTTTTATTATAAATTCCAAAACAATATTATATAATTTCTTTTATTTTATTATTCATTTTATTCTTTATATTGCTTTTTTATACATATATTATTGCTTCCTCATAGAGGAAGCTTTGTTTTCGTGAATTTCGTATATGAACCTTCGATTGCGTATAAAGTTGGGTTTAGTCAACCAAATTTAAAAAAATTATATATGAAATAGGAGTAGAAGAAACCAACGAAGAGATTGGTTTTTGAGTTTTTTCTGCCAATATGTTCAGATTGTAAAACGTCGAAATATCGCCTAAAAAAAAAATGTTCGTGTGTATGTATGTATGCTTTTGTTGTCCGTATATGCTCTAACTTCCGTAATTTTTGAGATATTGAGATGTTTTTTTTTTAATCGATAGAGTATCATTCAAGGAAGGTTGGTATTGAATTTGGCAATGAAGGGTTTTTTAAAAAAAATTTTGAATTTTTTTAGAAATGTTCGTGGTTGCTCTAACTTTGGCAAATTTGGAGATATTGATCTATTTCTAATTTTATTATATTTTTTAGTCTTTTCTACCCCTATTTCATATATAATTTTTTAAGATTTATTTGATTAGACCCAGCTTTATACGCGATCAAAATTTTGATCGCATAAAGCTAAGTCTATAATTATATATTATATTTGTATATTTTATGTATTTATAAAATAAAGAAATATAATAAATAATATAATATAAATTATGTCACTCTTGGTCGTGTTCCGAAACTGCCAGTACTAAAAATGTATAGGTCACGTCACATGTATTATAGATTTTCAGCACTGGCAGTCAATTTCGCGGAACACAGCTACGGTCTGTATTACAATATATTAAAAATGTTAAAAACGTTAAAAATAGTTATAAAATGTTAAAAATAGTCATTGGTAAGGAGAAAAATAAATTATTGTTTGACGAAGTATTCAACGTACGTTGAATGTACGGACGTAATGTATGTACGTATTTCGTACGTAATGTACGCTTTTGAATGACAGTCCTTTAAGGGGGTAGTACAGTCTGGCGGAGGATTGCGGAGGATCAATTTCAGGATTTATTTGCGACAAAGTGTGGTAGGCCAATCAGGTTCATGGTGTATACGATATTGAAGTACATGTTTAGGTGCATTT
>NW_020222286.1:0-1811 GCF_003070985.1 Temnothorax curvispinosus
GAAATGCACGTGACAGACGCGGCCTTGGATATCTCAAGCTTGATCTTCTCTTTCACATCATCATACAGCAGATACAGTCTTTTTTTAAAGGTCTCCGAGCAAGGTATCTAAAATATAAAAATAACATTTAAACATATTAGTATAGTACCTCTGAAATATGTGTACATGGTACATATAGACTGTCTACATCATTCTTTGCAACTAAAAAAAAATCGCTGGTAGTAATTCCAAGAACCGACGATAAAGTAAAAAAAAAGTAAAATTATTTATTTACTACATCCAAATTTCAATAAAAACTAAACACGAATTGTAAAAAGTCTATACTCTCTATCTGTACTCCTTTTTATGTATTATAAACCTTGTATGAGGGGTCAACAACAGTCATAAAACTGCTAAATCCCTCAGATTCAGTGAATGAGAGGGGCAGTTGATTTAAGGCAATAAGTCGTGCTAAAGCGCGATCGATGTTTTCTTGCTTGTTCTTTGTGGGTCGCCCTCGTATGGCATGTCTTACTGTTTCCTGCGATGGACCTGGAGCAGCAAGTATCATAATGTCTTTTTCATCGGACTTCCTTTCAGAGTCATCAAAGTCTTGATCATTATTGTTATTTTCTTCTTCCTTTCGTTTATAATAAATGGATAAAATTAAAGGACATATGAAGCAAATCTAAATAATTTCATCTAGATAATAGAAAATACTACGTACGTAACACAATATCAGAACTTGAAGAACTACTTACCGTCGCTTTCAATTATTTTTATTTTTATCAGTGGTCATTAAGTGTATGGCTTTTAGATGTTTATTTAAACACGAAGTTGATCCATCTGTCTGTAGTATGTACAATATCGCACATATTGCACGTCGCTTCAACATTGTTTGCAGAAACCGTGAAATGTTGCCACACCCAACTTTTCTTTTTCGCCATCACAAATCGACACAATCACGTTAATATAAATTGTAATGTTTGATGTCCTCGTTGCTCTGGAAGAATATTAAAACAGCTGAGCACTATTTATTGCTTATCCCTACTATTTACGACAAAAGCCGATGTCATGTGTAGGAGAGAGTGGGGTGACTGCGATTCCCCAACTCAAGGTAAATACTATTTATATCACACGTGCGTGGAAAGTGGCCCATTATTGCGCGCGCGTCATCTGTGCGACGGATGGCCGATTCCACGAGTCGAAACAGTGCGGTAATGTTTACATTACACTTGGCTATTTGTCGCACAGATGGCGCGCGCGTAATATAGAAATAATATGTACGCGTAATACAATATATGATGTGTAATAATACATAATTAAATTATACAAATAATGTTTAGACGTAACGAATGTAAGACTTTCACGAACAGAACAAGCGTTTTTAATATGAAGAATCTAATCCAATTATTTATATGTCATTTAAACAAGAATATTATTTCTTTTAATCTAAGAATATCTTTTTAATTCAGTTTACTCTTCTTATTCGGCTGCTACAAAAAGAAAGTACATTATTTGTTTATGATATATATTTAGATAATTGAAAAAAGAGAGGAGTCTATAGCCTTAACCCTGTCCTGATCATCATGAATATTTCGTGTCTGACTACTTTTTCTTCTACTTATTAAAGTGATTCAAAAAATCTCAAAAAATTTACGAATATACTTTCAAGTTTCTGGAAACAAATATTAGTATTTTATTTTGGAAAAGAATAAAATATAGTATAATTAAATTATTGAAGATTAATTACAATTGATATAACCTTCTATGACTAAAAAATAGATTTAGAAAGTGTTAAAAAGAAACTATATTTTATATTTTGATTATTT
>NW_020222287.1:0-5691 GCF_003070985.1 Temnothorax curvispinosus
GATACCCTTTTTGCCGCTGCGCGCGTTGCGACATCCTGCGGTCGCAAGGTTAGGTTAGGTTAGGTTAGGTTAGGTTGGAGTCTGAGCTAAGGCTTTATGGAGGACGGACGCTCCCTATATCGCTCCGTATATGTGGGATTTTGTGACTTTAAATTTTAAGAATTTTTAAAAATGTCTGATATGTGTCGATTTGCGCTTTCATTACGAATCAAACGATATAATTTTCGTTACGGTTATTATTAGGATTACTTAGATTTTTTAACATTTTGTCTCCGATGTGATATGGCTGTGCGTTTCGCGAGAGACTTGTGTGCCGCATGGCGACCGTTGACTTGACTTTTGAATTTAGAACTAAGAAATATCGTGAATCCTTAGAATATCACCTAAGATCGAACTCTTACACTGTGGATTCGGACCTTGTGCATCGAGTAGCATATATATTATTCGTGATTTACACGATTTAATATAATTTTTATTAACTTTTCCTCGGGCCACATCCAACACGTGAAGATGGCTGCCTTGATAGGAGAAAAGAGGATATAATTAAGAAGGAAGGACGATATATATGTCTGGCTGCAATTAACTTTATATCTATGCTCACTTTGGTGAGTAATATGTTACTTAAAGATGAAACATGTGTCTGCCTGTTCGTTTATACTTATATTGATACAGGGGAAAGAAGTGTCTTAACGTACATATCTCTTTCTCGACGATTCGAATTATCGATCATGAAAATGGCCGATTCTCACACATCTCGTGTCTATAAGAACGGTAGAGACAAATGGCCGTTCGCGTCGTCTCGCGTCGGTGATTCTGAGTGACTAAAATGGCCGACTTAAGTTCTCTTCGGGTCCTTCGCGTCCGTAATGATACATGACGCGATCATAATTAGAGACAATATATCAATGGTGATATGACGCAGTGTTATGGTTTCTGTTCGCGACTGAGTCAGCGACGGTCGTTCTTATCAAGTCAGAAATTCCTATGCATCACGCGATTTCTACATGCTTGTGAAACTGCATAATTGTGATGTCACTGATAATGCATTACCACCGGGCTTCGTTTTGATAACGACAGTGACAAACTCTCGGCGATCGGGAATATATCTGTTCAGTTTCTGCGGTAATTGGCCATGTCGTTCCTTCGGCTGCCTGTCGCGAGACTTAAGTTCAAGTTTGTGAACTTGATGTGCATATGACTTCGAGATTGCACTTATCGTACGTGCATTTTATCCCTTGGGCCTTATCGTGTTGGCTCGATACATGAACGCATTCACATATATCAATTTACAATGAGGTTATCTCTTTGCCTTGGCTCTTTCAAAAACTTTAAGACTCCCACATTTTATACTTAATAATTCGACGAGACCTTAGTCTCTATTATATTCATTTATACGCTCTTCAAGCTTAATCTACTTAATAAGTTCTTTCGTGCGTGACAAATTTATTGTATATCTAATATTAAATCAGTTTTATGATAGTTAACTCTACCGCGTTCTATACTTTATACAATATTAATCTAGTATAATTGCTTTGTTTCTAATGTTATCGATTTGCGTATATATATATAGGAATCTGCGTAATACAATGTGCAATGTGTTCTACGTACTGCGATCGTTGCAGTAATGTATTACAATGCGATGAATGATCGAATAAATTGAAGTGGTTGTCTGTGATTGTCATAGTTGTTTAGTCTTTGTGAATGTATTGTGTTCTTTCTCGTTAAATACTTGTTGCAGAGCATTTGCATTTATGATTGTGAGTTTATAATAAAGAAATGAATTAGGAAGTGATGTGACAGTGTAAATATATCGATTATTTATGACTCTCCTCTCCTATCCTAACCTATATGGAATGTCAGACTGGAATGGCCAGTGTAGGCTAAGTTTATACTTGAAGCATTATATTAAACTGCAACAGTTGTATACATCTTATTTGACATCTCTATGCACTCATAGTTTTATATAGAGTTAATATAATATAATGATATATTAGGATTCATATTCTGACATAGAGTGGACCAATGTTACATGGAAAATAACATATTTTCTAGACAAATTTTACATAAATTAGTTCTTTTACATATAAACTATTAAATTGTTAACTTCTGTGTATATGCAATCATATTTTATATATTGAACGGTCTTAGACCAGACCAAATGATTGGTTGTAACCGGACGGTACTATTGGAGGCACGAATCAACGCTACGTGTCCTCATAAATCAACGGTCGCCACTCGGTTTACCCTATTTCTACCGAGAAGGTAAGTATCTTTGATATGAACGACGATATGGTTCCTCAATTTGTTCAAATTTAGATTCCTGCCAGGTGGTCTCCATCTGGGTCGTCTCCTCTCGGATATGCGCTCTCAATCGCCAGGCTGTGCCAACGTGGAGTCAAGATGGTGCGACACTCGCTCAATCAGCCAAGTCCCAACACCAAGAGCTCTACTAACTAACTAATTCTCTTTTATTTTCAGGTTTCCTCTACACGGTCCTCATCCCCACCGCTGATGTCCCGGATCACCGCTGCCACCGCCGTCCAAGATCACCGCATATGAAAGATACCGCGTCACCTCGAGAACTGTCGCCGGAACTATGATGAATGTCGTTTCTTTTTAGATTTTCGCTACGCGGTCCCCATCAATGACCTTCCCCGAAGCAGACCCAATGATAATTTACAATCCGGATGGACTCCTTCGCAAGATGGCGCGACACTCCGCTTGGTCAGGTAAGTTTCAGGTGAAAAATCGTTAACAACGTATTTAGTATTACAAATGATTCTTCCATTTATTAATTGTCGTCAAGTCACACAAATGGTTGTTTACAATTTCTTGATCAAGCACAAGATGGCGGTCACACTTCTCGCAAAGTGCGAAGTGTTCGTTTTCGGTACGTCCAAACCTTTCGCCTTTCGTATCGGCGACGATTAACGCGTTTCGCGGGCGTTGCCGGTTGTTAAGAGCGCTGTTACACGGTTAATTCGCAATCCGGTATGTAATCGTGATTATTTTAACGATACCCTGTGATATACGCGCGAGACAGATGTTATTCGTACCAGCGTTCCCGACAGACTGCCTCGAGTCTCTCTCTTCGCTCTGGCTCCCTACCTACGGTGCTTTTTGCCCCCACTATCGGGTATTCGGTCGCTTTCTCCTCGCGGTAATTTTCCACTTGCCGCGTTAACAATGGTTGTTTACGACTTTCGGGCCGACAGGTGTGCGCCAGATGTTCGCCGCTACGCAGTTACAATACATGTTGCCCGCTCCCCGCAGTGCCCTAGGTCCGCGGTGGAAATTTCCATTTGGAGTACCATCTACTCGACGTCCCGAGACGGACCCCGGGTAGTGGTTTTTCAACTCCCGCATTTATCGACTTACGACGGCGCCGACCCTCGCGCACGCCTTCTCCTATGTCCCTTTACACGACCCCGGGTCGACTTCTCGACGAAGATGTCTACGTCGCGATCGCGACCTCCGCCGTTGACGGCGACCCCCTGGTCTCGTTTCGGCGGTCCTTCTCAGCCCGATTCCGGGCTCACTTCCCGTGGACGACGTCCGGTCCTCGAGTTCCGGCGACATGTCGCCGTATCTCGCGTCCGGGCGATCGTACGCCGGCGGCGACCCGCTCCCCGATCGTACCGGGTCCCACCCAACGTGACCCGCTGGTCTTTTCCCGCGGATGACGCTCGGCTATTTATCCGACCTCCCGGTGGTCGCGTCGCGTTGTTCCTTCGGACCTGCCAACGACGCCGACCCCTCCTGACACCTATTTCGCACCTGGTACATCTCCTCCCACGGCTCTTCCCCGCGGATGATGTCCAGGTCGCGAGATGGCGGACGGTTTTGTAACTTCGTCGCCGGCTGTTCGATCTTGCCGGCGACCGGATATGGACGCTCGGGGTGACATCCCCGTTAATCAGGGACATCACTTCCCCGGGGATGACTCACCTGGGGCGAATTCCCGGACGGTCCGCCATTTCGGTACCCGGGCTACGGATCTCACCGGGACCCGGCTCCGCGGTCTCGGCGAAGTGCCCACCGATGTCAGGAGTGCTCGACTCCCGCAGATGACGTCCCTAACGCGAGTTCGCGGACGGTTCCCCATCTCTTTTCCGCGTTCCCGCATCGCGTTGCCAACCCCGTATGCGCGATTCGAGGGCCCCCCGCTTTAGTCAGGGGCGTATTATTTGACCGCCGAGCCGTCGGTTCAAAAGTTTCGCGACGGTTCACCATCTTTTTTATTTCTGGCCAGATTTTGGTTCCTACCCGCGTGTCGTGCTTCGCAACTCTGTCTTAACGATCAGGCCTGTGCATTTTACGCGCGTGTCGCCTATTTAATAAAAATGCGGACGGTCCGTCCGTTTCGCTGTACGTCATTTTTCCGCACCGTGGAACGTCCAGGCCACCTCGAACCTGCGTCGCTGAAGCTAAACATCCTTATATCTACTCATGCGCCGGATGAGGTCATTCTCCTTCCTCCTAAGTCATCAAAAACAAACGAAAATCGATAACGGCTGCTGCCGGTGACCCCATCCTCGGAACGCGAACGCTGTACTTAATGCTAATTTGGACGTGGCTTCGCCTCGTCCATCTCTGGAGCGCTGCTGTTGGTGCCCTTGTCGTCTCCTGTGATGCGTGCGGCTGCATGGTTAAGTGGTTAGGAAACTGCCAGAATGATCAGGATATGGTCAAGCAATGATCAGGAAATGTCCAGATAAATAGTCAGGAAATGGTCAGGAAATGGTTAGGTCGTAACGGTCAGGAAATGGTCAGGTCGCATTAGTTAGGAAATGGTCAGGAAACGGTCAGGAAATGATCAGGTCGCGATGGCCAGGAAATGGTTAGGAAACGGTCAGGAAATGGTCAGGTCGAAATGGCCAGGAAATGGACTGGTAATGGTCAGAAAATGGTCATGAGAACGGCCAGGATAATGGGCAGTAAAACGGTCAGATTTTAGCCAGGGATGGCGATCACTCATTGATACTTAAAATCGTATCTCGTATATTAAGTGGCCCAGTTATTAGACAGACTGTCAGGCCTTGAAGACGGTTGTATTTTGGAGTGAACATACATTGACAAACTTAACTGTTAATAATTATTCATACTTTAATTAATTTTCTATATATTTTATGATTTTTATCACATAAAATCAGTTAATTTATATACTGAGTGTCATACTTTGATATCGAGGGATTTGAATGTCATATCTTGAAAATGACATATTTCTGGCTCAAACTTGCATTAACATCATCGTATAACAAAATTTGAACATGACAGAGGCAACATTTATATGAATTTTACACTCTTTGATACTCAATTGATTTTCTCTTGTATACTCAAGTTATATCTTATCATCACATAGTCTAACTATCAGATCTTGTAAGATGACCATATTTTGGAGCTTATATACTTTGGCAATGTTAATTATTAACATTTATACATACTTTATTTAATTCCTCTCATATATTTCATATTTTTATTACACAAACTTAGCTATTTCACATACTAAACACTATGTTTCAATATCATGGGATCTGAATGTTATATCTTGGAAAATGACACATTTCTGGCTTAAATCTGTATTAATATCACTGAATAGTTGAATATAAACATGACAGACGTAATATTACTATGTATATTACACTTTTGATACCTATAACCAGTTTTTTCTGGTATGTTCAAGTCATATCT
>NW_020222287.1:5701-25886 GCF_003070985.1 Temnothorax curvispinosus
AGTCTAACTATCAGATCTTGTAAGATGACCATATTTTGGAGTTTACACACTTTGGCAATGTTAATCATTAACATTTATACATACTTTATTTAATTCTTCTCATATATTTCATATTTTTATTACACAAACTTAGCTATTTCACATACTAAACATTATGTTTCAATATCATAGGATCTGAATGTTATATCTTTAAAATGACACATTTCTGGCTTAAATTTGTATTAATATCACTGAATAGTTGAATATAAACATGACAGACCTAATATTACTATGTATATTACACTTTTTGATACCTATAATCAGTTTTTTCTGGTATGTTCAAGTCATATCTTATCATCACTTAGTCTAACTATCAGATCTTGTAAGATGACCATATTTTGGAGATTATATACTTTAGTAATGTTAATTATTAACAATCATACATACTTTATTTAATTCCTCTCATATATTTCATATTTTTATTACACAAACTCAGCTATTTCACATACTAAATATTACGTTTTAATATCATGGGGATCTGAATATCATATCTTGAAAATGACACATCTCTGGCTCAATTTTGCTTTAATATCACTGAACAGTTAAACTTAAACATGATAGACGCAACATTATTATGTATTTTACACTCTTTGACACTTATAATAAGTTTTTCTTGTTTGTTCAAGTCATATTTTAATACTAAATGGTCCAACTACTAAACCTTGAAAGATGATTATATTCTGGAATGAACATGCATTGGGAGTGTTAATCATTAATAATTATACATATCGCAATCAATTTCTCTTATATATTCTATACTCTTGCCACATAAATTAGCAAACTTATATACTAAGCATTGTGTTTCGATGTCGAAGGATATGGACATTGTGTGTAGAAGAATGACATTTTTCTGGAGTAAATTCATATTAATAACACTGAATAGTAATATTTACATATTATAAAAGTAATATTTATTATATATCTGACACTCCTTATACACACAGTTAAATTTTTCTCTGGCAGTTGAATTATATCTTGGGCATTAAGTGGCTTCACCACCAAGTATTGCAAGACGTTAGTTTTCTGGGATATTTGCACCCTGGCAACATTAATCAATAATAACTGTTTGTATCTTGACTGAAACTCTCACATATTTCGTGTTTTGGCATACGACTCAGATAGATTTACATATTAAAGATTACATCTTGATTATGTAGCGCCTGCTGGCCATGCATTATAGAATGCTGCATTCCTGAGTTAGAGATAAATTGACAATGTTATATAACAATTGCTACACAGAATAGAAGCAATATCCTGATCTTATTTCACTTATTTCACTTTGAGATATAAATTTAATATTAGATAGCTATACTTATGTCCCGTTACTTTGCTTTGCAATAAGTACTACCTTTTGTTTATTTGTTCTTGTTTTGTTTATTGTATAACACGAAGAGGTCCATAATTAGGCTTCTCAACGTGTGCTTTAAATAATTGCTACATTGACTTTGAAATGATAAAGGAATAGTATCAGTGAATAATATGGGGCAACATAACCTCTTTGTGCACACGTTGGGATGCATTATCATTACTATTTATTATGACTAACATTTGTTACAGGATCTAAACGGACGAAAGAAGAAATAAAACATATATATACACCAACTCTTTTTTCTTCTGTTATAACTTATTTATTTATTTATTATTGATATATAAATACACTATATTTGGACTTCTCTGTTTATGTTTGTCCACGTTTAAAAATGCGCGATATTACATTGTAATATACACATATATCATTTTACCCACCGATTCCTATTTAATTTGTTTATTTATAGAACCGAATTTTACACTGAATTGTTCACCGAAAGGTAGGTTTAATTAAGACATGCGTGCGTATTATTATTGCTATCTTTGGAGCATGAGTCTCGAGAACCATGATCGGCAACTCATCGCCACCTTAAGGCGGACTTACATGTATACAAATTTTTTAAAGTTCTATCTCTATGATGTTAGATCTATAATCACACTACTGAACTCATGCTCTCTTGATTATTCTACTTATTTATTTATACTCAAGAAATAATGCTTTGCACTTCTATCTGATATTCAACGACGAATAAATACAATTGAATTAAATCTGTAAAAATTTGATAAGTAGGACAGATAATGAACAATCTGATATCTCAATGGATTATAGCTTTAACTTTTAGTTAGGCGAACCGTACGTGTACATACTGAGCTGTATAAATAAGAATATATAGATGTATATATGTGTGAAGACTGAATTATCAGTCACTATCATGGACGTTGACTCTTTAGAGTCTATATCGAATAATCCTCGATGATTATTCTAAACTGTACATATTGTGTTGTATATATAGGAATATATAGGTGTATATATGGATAAAGACTAAATATTAGTCACTGCTACGGACGTTGACTCCTTGGAGTCTTATATTGAATAATCTTCGACGATTATTCCTAAATCAATCCCTCGTGCTGCTCTTCTTTGCGTGGGATAACGAAATTGGCAGTCTCACATCCGACTGCAAGATTCGCAGCCGGACACTGCGTAATCTTTAATGAGCGGTCCTAGGATGCGCCATGGACGAGGTGCATCCAAATTTTAGTCCTAAGGGGAGCACACCCCTGAAACAATGAAACAAACAATATGAAAGGTACGAAGAAGGAGAATAAACTTACCGTCTCAGGGGGTTCGGAGACCCAGAGACCGGCGCGGGGGGGTTGTGGTCCCAGCGAACCCCGTGTCGATGGGCTTGTCCCTGAATCAAGCGATGGGCCAAACACACAAATAGCACTGCGTCCTGAATGGAAAGGCGCAGCTGCTGAACCAGATACTAAGAGGGAAGCCACCAAGGTGGTAGAGACTGAAGAGGAAGATTATGATAAGGGTGCTGAACTCGCTAGACAGATTATTGCGGATTCTATAACAGAGGATCCTTTGATTTCGGATGATGCAAGGACTGATCCTATTTTCGCTGCTGGTGTGTCTGATTCGGAGGGATCAGCGCATCGTGACCAGCAGTTGGTGAGTGATGTTGTCATGATCGATGACGATGATGATGACGATGATATCCCTCCACCTACTCCAAATAGGGATAAGAGGAAAGCGAGATTTCCCTCGGACTCTCCGGAAAACAAGGCTAAACCCCTGAAAAGGAGATATACAACCTCGGAAATGAGATCTACACTCCGGTGCCAACATCCAAACATAGGCTCTCTATACAGCCGGTAGCTGCAAATAGTCTACGTTCTTATGATTCAGACCAACTGAATAAATGCGCTACTGAATGCCTTCAAAAAATGGAGATCATCAGAAACAGTAGTAAGAACATTAAAGGAAATTTTTCTGGATACCTCAGAGATGGGATCTCTAATATAGGCGAAATCTTGGATATCTATCGTGAACGCTTGTGTGCCACTGGGGACGTGGCAGATCTTGAGTTGCAGAATAGGAACCTGACTACACAACTGCGCAAAGTTACTCGTGAGCAGGAACTCCAGAAGAAGGAGTACTCCGCTCTCCGTAAAGAGAACGAGGATCTCCGTAAGGACATGGAAATGCTCCGCAGAGAGATGAAAAGTTTGAGAGACATCGCAAACACGAGAGGATCTCCTTCAAAGGCTTCTGAAATTGGATCTGCTGACGCTCGCAGGACAAACTCTGGGGAACCTTTAACTCGCGTCGAGGACTTTCCTCCTCTCCCACAGAGAAAACCTCGAGTTATCTCCTCGGAGATACTGCGAGATAGAACCGTCAAGCTGCGTAAATATCCCACTAGTGCCTCGGGATCGGAAACGGATGCAACTGGAGTCCCCAGCTTACATAAGAGGAGATCTCCTTCCAGTGGGAACAGGAGAACGGACAGGGAGACTGATGCTGTCTACCCGGATGAGGATACCGATTCGCACCACATGCTGGAATGCATGAATCAGCAGATCCAGCAACTGGTGGCCAACATGGAGGTACTTCGTGCCAGGTTTGGTTCGAAATCGGAGGAATCTCTTAGGAAGAAGAGGACAAAGAAGACATCTTTCAGGAACGACACGGAGACCTCCGGTGTCTCGGATAGGGAGCTTATTGGTCCACAGACCCCTACACAGCCTATCGAAGAAACGATTCGGAAGGAGGGATCTCGACGTGGGGTCTTCAGAGACACCCCTCGTTCGACCGTTCGCTTGCGTAGACCGCCTAAAACCGCTGCGGTGTCTATAACAAGCCTTAAAGACGACGTTAGCTATGCTGACATCCTGAAGAAGGCCCGCGACAATATAAATCTAGATTCTCTTGGAATTGAGACCTCCAAGATTAGACGTGGCATCAATGGAGGGATTATAATTGAGATCCCGGGCGCTGATGGTACTACTAAGGCTGACTCACTCGTGGGTAAACTTAGGGAAGTCCTCGATCTCAACAACATCCGCATCACTCGCCCTACTACCATGGGAGAACTGCGAATTTGGAGTTTTGATGACTCCATTTTGCCGACAGAGATCATGAACGAAGTTTCTGTGGTGGGTGACTGTGACGAGCACCTTGTCAAATTGGGTAACATCCGAAAAATGAACAATGGACTCAATTCGGTATGGGTTAAATGCCCCCTCTCCGCAGCCATCAAAATTTCGTCAACAAATAAAATCAAAATTGGCTGGACCATTGCCCGAGTGGAGTTACTGGAGGCGAGGCCTGTACAGTGCTTCAAGTGTTGGCGCTATGGCCATGTTCGCACTACATGCAATTTCCCGGAAGATCGAACGGGCGCCTGTTTTAAGTGCGGCGAACGGGGTCACCAAATTGGTGATTGTAGAGAGGATCCCCGCTGTGTTATTTGCAGGGAGGCCGGAAGACCCAGCGACCACCGGCTGGGCTCACTTAACATTTGTACGAGCGTTGAGCCGATTCGAGGTAGACGTAGGGGACTTGTGTCCGATGGTCGAGCGGAGGCGCAGAGATAACAATGACCCTGTGCCTACAACTAAATTTGAACGGTAGCAAGGAGGCCCAGGACCTCCTTGTTCACCATTCCAGAGAGATGGGAGCGGCTGTCTGTGCGATCTCGGAACCCGCCAGAACACATAGCCCATACCAGCTATGGTTCCATAGCCATGACGGCCTCGCGGCTATTCACGTCAACAACAGGGCCACTACACACCCTGCTACGTTGGAGGCCCGCGGAAGGCACTGCGTTTTAATTAGACTGGGAGAGTTTTACTTTCTCTCCTGTTATATCTCTCCTAACGTAAACCTTATAGAGTTTTCGGACTTCCTGGAGGAGCTGTCCACTATCTGTTCCGGCGTGGCTCACAATAATAAGCTTATTATATGCGGGGACTTTAATGCCCACTCGGTTTCCTGGGGCTCAAATGTATCCAACGTCAGAGGTGACGCTCTTAAAGAGCTCGCGTCGCAACTCGATTGGAGGCTTGTGAACCGAGGTAACCAGCCCACGTTTTCGAGTCACCAGGGGACTTCGATAATTGACCTCACTTGGTCCTCCCCTGATCTATTTAATAGAGTGCGCGATTGGTCGGTCCGCGAAGACTTAGAGTCCATGTCGGACCATTTATACATCTCATTCGTGATTACGGATTCTTTCTCTCGGCGTACAACATCATCTCTTCCCCGAAGATGGAACTTCAGGAGGATGGATGTCGGACTATTTCAGGAGGCCATCGAGTGGAAGTGCGCGGTTACTCCTAGTGACCCAGAATATCTTAACAGAGTGGGCCCAGACAAGTGGATCAACAATTGCATCTACGACGCTTGTCAGGCGGCAGTTCCTCGCTTACGCGCTCCCAGAGTTGACAGGGCCCATTGGTGGAACGACCAAATTGCGCACCTGAGAACCGAGGCTATCGCCGCTAGGAGAGCCTGGACCCGCGGTAGACGTAGAGATTCCCCGGTGGTTCTGGAGGCCAAGAGGGTTGCGTATATGGCTGCCACTCAGAGTCTCAAACACGAGATCCAAAGCGCTAAGTCCGTGGCATGGCAAGAACTCATTGACACACTCAGAGATGATCCGTGGGGTCTTCCCTACAAACTGGTCATGGGTAGACTCAGGAAGCCCACTCCTGCGCTCAGCTCCACCCTTGAGCCGGAGGTTTTGAGTCGTTTGCTGGACGATCTATTTCCGCCTGGTAGAGAGCTTTCTCGGGTCAATCTAGGGGACTGTGAGGCGGGGAGAACCCCAATCACTTCTGACGAGGTGGAGGAGGCAATTGCAGCCAAAAAGACCACAAGCACGGCGCCTGGTCCTGACGGTTTCAAGGCGACCGTCCTTAAAAAGTTGCCTCCGTGTATGGTGCATCGATTAACCGCCAGCTTTAATATATGCATGCAATCTGGGGTTTTCCCATCTAATTGGAAGGTTGCGGACCTTGTTTTGATCCCAAAGGGGGAGGTTCCACCTCGCGGTGAAGTTCCTAAGGCTAGGCCGATCTGTTTGTTAAACAAGACTGGGAAAGTCTTTGAACGCGTCATTGCCAATCGCTTGGCCAAACATCTTGAACAGAATCCCAGGCATGACCTTTCGGTGAATCAGTTTGGCTTTCGCAAGATGCGCTCTACGACAGACGCTCTTTTTCTTGTGAAAAATATAATTACTGAGGCCCGCGCGAACGGCCGAGTTGTGCTAGCCGTATCACTAGATATCAAAAACGCGTTCAACTCTATAAAACACTCAAGGATTAGAGCTGCCTTGAGGAACAAGCGTCTTCCTCAATACCTTAGACGCATTATAGAAGACTATCTGAGAAATAGAACTATCAGATACACCTCGTCAGACGGCACTAAACGCACTAGGCGGGTTAACAGAGGAGTTCCCCAGGGCTCTGTGTTGGGTCCTCCACTATGGAACCTGGGTTTTGATCAGGTGTTGCGTACCTTGCTTCCGGGTGATTCCCACGTCGTGTGCTACGCCGACGATACTTTGTTGCTTGTGGCCGAAGAAGACTTTGATTCCGCGTGTACTCTCGCGTCAGAATGTCTCGATAGTCTTATGATAAACATAAGAGACTTTGGCCTGTCTGTTTCTTGGCCCAAGACAGAGGCTGTATTCTTCGGTCACTGTCCGCGAAACTCTGTTTTTGCCTACGAGGGACAGAACATCAAAATCTCTGCTAACATGAAGTATCTTGGAGTTATCATCGACAAGAACTGGGCATTCAATTCACATGTGAGCTACGTTGCCGAGAAGATTTCAAAGGTAAATCGTGCTTTGTGCGCGATCTTACCAAATCTCAGAGGGCCTGTGGAGAATAAGCGCCGCTTATATTACTCCGTGGCAACATCCATCGCGCTTTACGCCGCCCCTATCTGGAGTGAAGAGTTCTTAGCTTCTGAGAACAAGCAGAGATTGATGCGTCGCGCACTTCGTCTCTCGGCGCTGAGAACTACTATGGCCTATCGCACGGTCTCGTATGAGGCGGCCACGTTACTAGCCCGTGTTCCGCCTCTTCACCTATACGCGGACTTCTTAAAAAGAACGTACCTTCGTCATCGTAGGATGAAGGAGAACGGGACATACAACGAGGTGTCGGCTCCTGCCGTACGACAGGAAGAATGGAACGCGCTGCGCGATCAATGGCGCACTCACATCACACGCGCCAATCTCCCCGGTAGGAAAACTCGAGAGGCTATCGCTCCTAGCTTTGACGATTGGCTGGATCGCAGTGCCGGCTTCCTTACATACAGGATAACACAATTTCTAACAGGCCACGGATGCTTCGGCACCTACCTGAATAGAATCGGTAAGGAGGATACTTCGATATGCCGGTATTGCGATTCGGAGGAGGACACCCCGGAGCATACCTTGGAGGTCTGCCAATATTGGGCCTTGGAACGTGGCGAACTCACCGCTGTTATTGGACAGGACCTCTCTCTGAGAAACATTATCGCGAGAATTTGTAACTCTAAGGAACGTTGGAACGCGTTTTCTGTTTTCGTCGAGCGGGTCCTCCAGCGTAAGGAGGAGGACAAGCGTATTAGACAGCAGCAGGCCCTTGATCAGGGATAGTCGCGTTGCTTGCGTTTTCATTGCGGCCTTGTCGTTGCGTGCGATTATCTCTGTGTGCGATTTATTTATTCTCTGCGATTTATTATTTACACACTTGCGTGCGGGCGGGGTTTTCCTGTCGCTCCTGGTTTGCTCGGGCGCGGGCCGGCTTTGGCTCTCCTCCTCCTGGAGTCCGGTGCGTCGCTTATGCGACGCTCCCGGATCCCTGGGGGGTGGTGGGTGGGGGGCGGTCGGCGTGCGGGTTTTCCTTTGGGCGGCTGGATGGCCCTGTAACTTAGAATAGTATTGGTTTGTATTATACACAAATCTATTTAATTATCTCTTCCGGGAGCTCCGCTGCGATGGGTTGGGGGCTCTCTGGGGGTCGGTCGCCCGTGGTCTCGCCGCTCACCGCTGTGCTTGCGGGGCTCCGGCCCCACTGCTCCGCAGTGGGATTGTCGGAGGCCCCGTTGTGGCTGCGGGGTGCGGGTGGTCGTCCCTCTGGGTTTCCTCTGCCTGCGGCGGGGCTCTGGGAAACTCTTCTCTTTTCGCGCCCCTCCCTCTCCCTCTCCCCCCCTTCTGGGGGGCCCGGGGGCGGGACGGGCGTGATCCCTACTATAGCCGTTGTTACGGCCCGTGATGCGAACTTAGTCCGAATGTTTCCCGGTGTTGGGTTTATGTTAACCCTCAATGTTAACGAGCATCGCTCGTGTTTTGATTTGTGTGGAACCTCTCTCCGGGAGGGAGGTTCCTGTTCGTTTGGTACGTGCTTGTCCCTTGGCCTTGTGCGTTTTCCTAGGGACGTCCGTGATTCCCTATGGAATGGCCTCGCAGCCAATGAAGAGTGTCCTCAATGATATGACTGCCCGCGGTCACTATCATGAGGACCTCTGAGGCGGTCGAACATTGGCACTTGTGCCAAATTTTCGACTAGTGCGTCATCCCGGCGGGTTTCACGGCGCCCCTGTTTGATCCTTCGTGTGATCTCGTCTCCGGTTTACGTTTTCTGTCGCCTCTGCGAGAGGACTGTTGTGACACGTGACGTAATACCTCAAGTCTCCCGCGTGTTGCAATTGTTGTCCAGCGTGCTAAATGTTTGGAAGAGGTTTTTTTAGTGGGTGCAAGCCCCACATATCCTGGGGGACGGCCCCCGGTAGAATGCGCGAGGCATTTTTCCTCTTCCACGAAACAAAAAAAAAAAAAAAGGTTAGGTTAGGTTTCCTCCAGGGGGTGGGGGGAGTCCTCCCGGTGCCTCTAGGGGCCCGGGGGAGCCCTTCACTACGGGTTTTGCGAACCCGGAGTGCCCGAGCACACCAGTACCGTAATCCACGGCATTCCGCGAGGTCTGCTGTGGACCGGGGAGTCCTTCTCCTCAGGACTCGCGAGGCAGACTACCTCTATAAACAACTGTCCGGTCGGTCGGGACCGCGAGGGGAGAGCCTTTGCTCCCCCGACCGTCCTAAGGGAAGGAAAACCCTGACAGAAAACCGGGGGACCGGTCGCCCTGCTTAGGAGTCCGTCCAGTCGGGTCACCCCGGGTCTAGGCCCGGTACATCCCCGGCTGCGCGGACTCCAACGGTCGGTAGGGGTTGGCGGCCCTGACTGCAATCGCCCGGTCGGTTGGGACCGTGAGGGGGAAGTTTCTACTTCTCCCGCCGGCCTAGAGGAAGGAAAACCTCGATAAAAAACCGTGGGGTGGGTCTCGAATCGCTCGACCATTGCACGCCGGTGCTCCGGCGGGTCGGGTGATTCGGACTCGTTATGGGGGGAGCGGGCCTCTCTCGTCCATTGCACGCCGGTGCTCCAGCGGGGCGGGGGAGGTTACGCCGGGGTCTTTTCGGGGATCCGGGTGGAAGGTCCTCACTTCCGAGGCGGGCAGGGATGCCGTCTCGCCGAGGAGGTGGGAAGACCCTCGTCTCATTACCCATTGCACGCCGGTGCTCCGGCAGGGGAGACGGGGGTAACCCCCTTTCGGGAGTCTCTGTACGTGGTGCAGGGACGACCGGAGGGGAGGCCTGTGTTGGGGACGTGCACACCAGGGACGTGGTCCCACGGTGTCCCCAACACGGAGGGTAGTCCCGAGCCGCTCCGACGTATTCGGAGGCCGGGGTCAGGCTGCCTGGGTGGGCGACCCGTCGGGCCGCTGGGACATATTCCCAGGTCGGGGCCGGCGGGTCTGGTCACCGGACGTAAGGGCCGGTGAAGAGCATGGATAGTCCGTTGGGTCGGCGGTGGCGTGGGCGCTCCGTGTCCCCTGCTCGTGCGTGGCGGGGACCGGGATCGAGCGTGCTCGGCCGGGGCCGGGATCGAGGTCTCTCGGCCGGCCACCCCTCGTTGCGTGCGGGCGGGGGTGGCGGGGTTCTTTCGTCGTCGTTGACCGACGGACGGTGCCTCAGGGGTCGGGGGCGGTCTCTGGGGGTCCTTCGGGGCCCTTGGGGGGCGCTCTCGACACGGGTATGGCAAACCCGGGGGTACCCGAGGGCTCGGGCGGGCTGGGCTCGTGAGGCGGGCGATGCCAACCAGCCTAGGGGAAGGACACCCCGAATAATAAACCAACGCAAACCCTCATGAACAATGTCCTCTGGGGAAAAAACGTTTACCGGCTCAGGGGATTCGGACTCCCAGGACCCGGCGGATGGGAGATACAGTCCCAGTCTTCCTCCGTCGTCATCCAACGATGGGCTTAACACATTTAGAACCGCATCGCTAAGGGCGAGCGGCACAAGGGTGAAGAAGGCTACCGCTTCGTCGTCCCGGGGGGGGGAACAGTCCCCTCCCGTCTGATTGCGAATCGGAGCCGGACTCAGACAGGTGCACGGATGATTATACCCACTCGCGCTCGAAAGTGAGAAGGAACACGAGGAGGACCGTGCAAGGTAAAAAGGGGAAGAACACGCGTAGCGCCCCCTCTACCTCTGCCCTTTTGAATCGAAGAAAGAAGGGAACGCACTCGGATAGCGAAAGTGATATTGAGCGCGTGAAAATCACGGGGAAGGCCACAAAAGAGAAACTTTCCAAGGAGGAAGTGGAAGAGGCTCGCCGGATTATGGAGAAGACAAGGAAAACAGTCACTGAGCTCGTAGAACCCGGTGAGTGTTCCGCACTAGGAGCGACGCAAGAGTCGGAGGGGCGGGGCCGGCCAGCAGAGACTGGCGGTTACTACCTAAAACAACTCATGCGTGCCAAAAGGGAGCTAATCGCCAAGGCGCGCGAAATACAGGCTTTGCGCGAAGCCACTGTTCCGGCAAACCTTTCCAAAAACAGGAAGGTTGCTGAGAAAGTGGCGATGGAGGAATTGCAGAACGCTCCTGCAAGTATTCTGCCGAGCCAGATATACGAGGCGATCAACGGGATCGACCTCGTGGCTGAAAAGTCGGGCTCGCTTAAAGGCGAGTACCGCAAATGCCTAAATGAGTCCGCGGCGCGAATCAAGGCCGCGCTGACTCACTTAGTGCAGAGGTACGAGGCCCCCGATGTGGGGTTAGAACGGGACGCGGAGCTCGAGAGGCTGCGCGAAAGGGTCTCCACACAGGAGAGGGAGATCGTTGCGCTGCATGAAAGCGCGACGCAGAGCGCACGTACCCAGAGGGAGCTACAAGAGCTCAAACTTGAGCTTGAGCAATTGCGCTCCCAAAGGCACAACGAAGAGGGAAGGACAACGCGGGCGACGGTAGGAACCAAGAGGCAGAGGATACAGATCCCCTCTGACACACCGTCAGAAGCGGAGGATCCATGCGTCACGGACGACAAGATGGACTGCCATCAAGACGGTGACGAGGAGGTGGAATGCAGGAAGGACGAGATCCTTGCGGAAATCGCCCGCGAAGGTAAGCCTGCGGCCATCCGCCCGACGGTGCAGGGTATCAGAAAGGTCCTGGACCCTGAGGTGCCGGCGGCGGTGGCAGACTCAAGAGTGAGGACACCAGCACAACCGGAGTCAATGGAGAAGCGACTGGCAGAATTGCTGGTGATGAGCGTAGAGAAGAAGATTGGAAAGATGAAGGAGGAGATCATGCGGGGCATCGCTGATAAGCTCCCGCAGACGCAGGTACAGCCGAAAAGTAAGCCGTCTGTCACCCCGGCGTTGGTAGTCCCCGCCGGAGGAAAAAGGAGGGATGGCAGTGTGGGGAAGGGACCCGCTGCCAAGGTAAAGGGAAAAGGACAAGGACGGGAGGGAAGAACACCCACTCCCGCACCGGCCGCACTCAGCAAGGTGCGGCAGCAGGTGCCGGGGCGGGGGAACAAGACTTCCGTTCCCGCAAAAGCTGTGCTTCCCGTCGCACAGCCCCAAGTACCAAGGAAGGAGGTAGCGCCGCAAGTACCTGGGTCCAATGAAGATACGTGGACCCAGGTAACTAAGAAGAAGCCCAAGAAGCGGGACAATAGACCCGCCTCTCAAGGACAGCCCAAGGCGCAGCAGCGATCGACACGGCCGAATAAGGGGGCGAACACTGTCCCCACTTCTGCGGCCGGGAAGAGTGCTGCAGCTGGCGCAAAGGAAGGAAAGATGGGAGGGAGAAAGGGCACGAAGGACAGTGGTCCTAACCCACCTTCTCAACAGGCCAAAAGCGGCAAACGAAGGGTGCCCCGCACCTCCGCGATCACGTTGACGTGCCCGCAGGACACGTACGCGGAGTGCATGGGGGTGGTCCGCGAACGGATCACCCTCAGGGACTTTGGGATCACCAAGGTCCTGCACATGCGGAGAACCGCAACAGGCGCCCTTAGCCTGGAGCTGGCCGGCCAGGGTAACGCGGAAAAAGCGGATGCCCTGGCGGCCAAAATGGCTGACGTGTTGTCAGACAGGGAAGGGGTCAGGGTGGGACGCCCCATCATGACAGCCGATCTACGCCTGTCCGGCTTTGAGTGCTCAATCACGGACAGCGAAATCCGCGAAGTGATCGCAAAGACAGGCAACACCTATCCCGATGGTGTGAGAGTAGGGCCCATTAGAAAGATGAGCAATAAGCTCTGCACGGTGGTCGTCGGGTGCCCTTTGGCGGCGGCGATCGCCATTGCAAGAAATAGCAGGGTGGCGCTGGGGTGGTCGTCCACTAAAGTGGAAATGCTTGACAAAAAACCGCTCCAGTGCTACCGCTGCTTGGAGCAGGGACATACGCGAGCCACATGTTCCAGTACGGTGGACAGGACTGGCATATGCTACCGCTGTGGGGAGGCGGGCCACCCGGCTAAGAGCTGCAAGGCTCAAGTGCGGTGCGCTGTTTGCGCGGACAAAGGTATGCCCCACGACCACCGCGTGGGCGGCCCTGCCTGCCGTGGTAGCCTGAAAGGGAAGAAGAGGGCGAAGAGGAACAGGTCTTCCAAACCCGACGCATCGCGGGTTAAACCAGCTGAGGAGGAGAGGAAGAAGAAGGAGAAAAAGCCCGCGAAACAGGAGGGCCTTGTCGTGACGGGGTTCACCGTCACGCATGAGGGTGTCAAAGTTGCCGGCACACCTGCGGGAACGGAGACAGTTAAAGAGTCTCCGAAACCGCAGAGGCAAACAAGGGCCAGATCGGCTCTGGCCGTCAAAACAGAGACGGTTGAGGTAATGGAGGTGGATCTATCCCCTCCCGCCCTCAGCAAGGATGATCAAACCTTACTCCTGGTAGAGCAGACACGCGATGAGGCTCCGATGATAACGGAACCGGAGGAGGAGTCGGGGCTTGCCACCCCGTTGGATAAAGAGGAGGAGAGGCCGGAGGACTCTGTGGGCTATATGTAATGGCTCTCAGAGTCCTCTAGGTTAACCTGAACCACGCCCGCGCAGCGCAGGATTTATTCTGCCAGGTCTTGGCAGAGCGCGGGTGTGGTTTGGGTATCGTGGCGGAGCCCTACCGGGTCCCTGGGGATCATCCCTGCTGGGCCGGGGACAGGGGGGGCTCTGCCGCGATAGTTTGGAGGACGATGCCCGTGTCCCCCCCGTGCACGAGGAAGTGTGCCGGGGAGGGATACGTGGCGGTGCAATGGGGGTCCGTCTGCGTGGTGGCTGTCTACGCCCCTCCTAGCTGGACCCGCGCCAGGTACAGGCAGCTCCTGCACGAACTGGAGAATTGCGTAAGAGCCTGTAACAACGGCCGGGTCATGGTCGCGGGGGACTTCAACGCGAAGTCAACACTATGGGGTTCCCCGCGGACCGACTGGAGGGGCGATGCCACCGAACGGTGGGCGGCGGGTCTCGACCTGTGTCTGGCTAACACGGGTCGAGAGAGCACTTGCGTGCGGCGACGGGGGGAATCAATTGTGGATCTTACTTGGGCCACACCCCCCGTTGCCCGCGATATACGCGGCTGGCGGGTGGTCTCAGATGTGGAGACCTTGTCGGACCACCAACTAATCGAAATGGTGGTCCAGGCAAGCCCGCCAGGAGTGCTCGCCCGTCGCCTAGCCGCTGGCAGAACGAGACGCAGATGGGCCCTCAAGCAAATGAACGAGGACCTATTTAAGGCCGCAATTATAGGGTCCTCATGGATCCCAGAGGAGGACGACATATCCGGGGCGGCAGATGTGGACGTGGATGCAATGGCCGAGGGCATGGTAAAGGTTACGACGCAGGCTTGCGATGTTGCCATGCCCCGGCAGCAGCCACTGCCGCCCCGGAAACAAACATACTGGTGGACCGAGGAGCTGACCGAGCTAAGGCGCTCCTCGGTCCGCGCCAAGAGGATTTGGAGGAGGGCACGCGCGGGAAGACGCGTCGCCCTCTCCGAGGAGGAGGCCGGGGAGGCCTGGTGTGCCGCCCGCCAGGACCTCGCCCGAGTGATCTGCGCGGCCAAAGCGCGGGCCTGGAGCGAGCTCCTCAATAGCGTAGAGGAGGACCCGTGGGGGCGCCCTTACAAGCTCGTGCTTAACAAGCTTAAACCGTGGGCGCCCCCGCTCACGGAGCAATTAGACCCCTCATTCGTCGACAAAATTGTCGACGAGCTATTCCCACGGGCGGATGGGGGGGAGGTTAATTTCCCTCCCACCGTCCAAACAGAGTGGGACGACAAATGGGGGGTCACGGAGGAAGAGCTGTCGAGGGCCGCTCAAAGGTGAGCGTCGTCTCGCCGATGACTCGCCGCAGGTGCCGTTTCATGGACTTCACCGCTGCTTCCCATAGCCCGCCGAAGTGCGGGGCGGCGGGAGGGTTGAAGTGCCATTGGACACCTTCGTCCGCTAAATGCCCGATGACCCGATGGACGTCTCGATTCGCTGCCTGAAACAGCGCCTTGAGCTGATTGTCAGCCCCCACGAAGTTGGTCCCGCAGTCGCTATAGACCGCCCGGCACAGTCCTCGTCGGGAGACAAAGCGCCTGAAGGTAGCCAAGAACGCGTCGGCCGAGTAATCACTCACTGCCTCAAGGTGGACTGCTTTAGAGCTGAAACATACAAAAACTGCCAGGAAGGTTTTGTATGCCTTGTGGCCTCGTCCCTTAGCCGTCCGAAGGAATATCGGACCGGCGAAGTCCACTCCAGTGTGGAGAAAGGGCCGATTGGGAGTGACTCTGGCCCTTGGCAGACTTCCCATGATAGGTTGCGGGGAGGCCGCCCGCCATCGGATGCATGGAAGGCATCGGTGTATTACGCCTCGCACAAGCTGACGGCCTCGAGGAATCCAAAACCGCTGGCGGACAATCGCTAGAGTGGCCTGAGTTCCTCCATGGAGAGAGCGACGGTGACTTGCGTCAATCACCAGGTAAGCCAGATGCGAGCCCGGCGGTAGAATGGCTGGGTGTCGCTGGTCATCGTCTAATGGCGCGTGCCTGATTTGTCCTCCAACCCGCAGGATTCCCTCAGCGTCAATGACCGGAGTGAGTCGGCGAAGGTGGCTCCGGCCAGATACCGCCCGTCCAGCCCGAACATCGGAGAGCTCCTGAGGGTAGGCGACCGACTGAGCCACCCGGATCCACCGCGCGAGGGCCGCGTCCAGCTCCGCTGAGGTCAGCGCCGAGATGTCCGCCCTCGTGTCAGGTAAGGAGCGGTGCATCCTCCATCGAAACATCCAGGCTGAGACACGCAGCAACCGTCGGAGAGAGGAAAACCGAAAGAGTTCATCGGGTTCCTGCGCGTCAGAGATCGCGAAACACCGGAGGGCCCTCTGCTCCGGGAGCTCCACATGCTCCGGGAGGCTCGGCTCCATCGGCCAGTCCGCTGAGCCTCTAGCGAGGAAGTCGGGCCCGCTCCACCATAGGGGGTGATCCAGGAGCTCCCTCGGGGACAAGCCGCGAGAGGCGCAATCCGCAGGATTCTGGCCCCCCGGAACGTGGCGCCATTGAATGGTCGGGCTCGCCCGTTGAATCTCAGCGACTCGGTTTGCCACAAAGGTCGTCCACCTGGTGGGATGGCCGCGGATCCACCCAAGGGTGACCATGGAGTCTGTCCAGAGGAAGAAAGGTGCGGATTCCAGGCGCAGCACCACGCGCACGTGTTCGGCCACCTTGGTGAGCAGGCACGCTGCACTCAGCTCCAGCCGAGCGAGCGTGACCTGTTTCAGCGGCGCAACCTTGGTCTTCGCCGCCACAATTCACAGGTAAGGTTTTCCTGCAATCGTCACCCGGAGATATACCACGGCAGCATAGGCCCGCTCGGAGGCGTCCGAGAAGCCGTGAAGTTCGACGGTGTCCTCCGAGCCGTCGAGCCCGAACCATCGAGGGACGCGGACTTGCTCCAGCACGGGAAGCTCTTCCTCGAGATTTGTCCAAGCCGCCGCGTCAGGGGGTGCCAGCGGGGCGTCCCAGTCTAGTCGCTGTAACCAAGCTGCCTGAATTAATAGTTTTGCTTTGATTATCACAGGTGCCAACCAACCCAGCGGGTCGAACAACCGAGCGGTCCGAGAAAGCACCGATCGCTTCGTGGGGGAGACCACGTCAGATTTCAGGACTGTGAGCGCGAAGTCATCACTCCCAGGGCTCCAGCGTAGGCCCAGCACGGAGCAGTCGTCCGAGGGGAGCGAGGCGCAGGCCGTTGGCCGCAGACGATGCTCGAGGGAACGTCTTCTAGGAGGGCCTCGTCGTTTGCAGCCCATTTCCTGAGCGAAAAGCCGCCCGCCAAGCACAACGAAGCTACCTGTTCCCGGAGACGACGGCACTTGTCGAGAGTGGAAGCCCCGGAGAGCACATCGCCCACGTATCGATCACTCTGCACCGCCTCGGCGCCCAGAGGAAACCGGCTCCGCTCATCCTCCGCCAGTCGGTCCATCGTCTTCAATGCAAGGTAGGGTGCATCCTTTTGCCCGTACGTGACGGTATTTAATGCGTGCTCCAATTGTTTCCACATGATCATCTGCAGGTGCCTGTCCGCCGGGTGCACCTGAATTTGCCGGTACATCTTAACGATGTCGGCAGTGAAGACGTATCAGTGCCGCTGCCAACGCGTCAGAACATCCGCGAGAGCCGGCAGCAGATTGGGCCCCGCGTGGAGGAAGTCGTTCAGTGAGTGCCCTGCCGCGGATCCATTGAATACCACGCGGATCTTCACGTCAGGCCCCGAGCCTTTCAGGACGCCGTGATGCGGCAGGAAGCAGGCGTTGACGCCCCGCTCGACTGCCGACGGCGTCATATGCCCGAGAGCGAGATATTCGTCCATGAAGTCGTGGTACATCACACGGAAGGCAGGATCGCGCTCGAATCGACGCTCCATGACCTCGAGCATTCGAGACGCAGCGCGGCGCGTGGACGACAAGTCAGGCAGCTCCGACCGGACCGGCAGACGCACCTGATAACGGCCGCAAGGAAGGCGCTCGCACGTCCGCGCGAAAAAGTCTTCGCACTCCTGCTCGTCGGGGGTGAGCGGCAAGGGAGCGCGAGGCGGCTCCTCACATTCCCAGAACCGCCGAACCACCTCCGTCAGCTCATCAGTAACAGAGCATTGGAGCGACGAAACGGCTAACGCCGCGTGACAGCCTCCGACCGCGCCCATGAGAATCCACCCGAGCTGTGTGCGTTGTGCGATCGGCTCCAAGGGCCCCCCGCGACGGAGGTCCTCTAATATGATGCTGGCGTATGCTTCCGCACCAAGGAGAAGCTCGACGGGGTCCCGAGCACGGAACTCGGGATCGGCGAGAGTGAGTCCGTCCACATGCGGCCACGACCCGCTGCCGCTCTCGGCCGCCCCGCTGTACCCGGACAGCTTCGGCAGCACTAAGGACGAGACGGTGAGAGTGTATTGTCCGACACGCGACGCGAAGGTGACGGCAACTTGTCCTCGCGCGCAGCCTGTCCGGAGGCCACCCACACCGTAGATCGCGACAGACGTCGGAGTGCGCGGCAATCGCAAACGTTGAGCCAAGAAGACTAGAGACCAGGAGACCGAACTCCTTAAAATTTCAGTGGTGGGGGTGAGTCAAAATGTGGTCCGGCGCTGTTCGCAGTATGGTCGCCGGCCAATTCATGAACTACGGCGTGCTGGATTTCCGGTGCAAGATGGTGCAAGAGCTTCGTGCAACATAACCAAGAACATCAGCTTGGCATCTTGGCAGATGTAAACTGACTGAATTTAATTTTGATGTCGTAAGTATTAATAAATAATATATGATACTTAGGAACGACGAAGTTCACATAGGAAACTTTTTTTGGATAAAACAAGTGATAAAAAAAATACGATATTCTGTGTTGTGAAATATAATTAATTGAATTTTTTTGCATAGGGCACTGAGTCTGGAAAAGTAATTGATGCAAACATGGGCGAATATCGAGAAGAAATTGAAGAAAGATTCGTAAAAGCAGGTTGCGAAATACACGGCGACTACAGGATTGTAAAGACATGCAAAAATTGTCTATTTAAATATCTACGAAAGAATGCAAAACTCATTCAGTTGCCACATGAAAGTTGGGGATTTGTTGCGCAAGATCACCGCATAATATTTGCTAAAGCAGAGAATGATTATACTATAAAATTAAATATGATCATTGATTCGAACATGAACGGAGAGATATATTTTAAACAAAACCATATAAAGTGGCTAATACCTGAGCCAGAATCAGTGAGAGATATTGTTGAAAGTTTGAATTGTATTGATAAACTCTTGGTTTTTCAAAGCATATAAATTTTTGTAATGAAATTGATAATAGCTTCCTCGGAACAGCTAAATTGTACATAAAAATGTTTATTGATATTGGATGTGTAAAATGCAATGTAATTTTTTTTAAATAAAATTATGGTTTTTCCTTTATATTTATCTCCTTATATTTCTACATAACTTTAAATATATATTATAACTTTAATAACATAACTTTTATTCAGTCTTTTTTTTATCGAACACTTGTTTTTATTCAAATACAATTTCAAATACACTTACCTTCGGAAATCCAAATAACGTCCTTTTATTCGAATCCAAATTGGAACATTTACTCTCACAATTCACAATGCAACACACTTTAGACATGATTTCACTTTGTTTTAAACGGTTTGCAACAAACAAGAAGACTAGAGAACAAACAACGTAAAGATTCGAACTTATCCAGCACGTAGCGTAGTTCATGAATTGGCCGGCGACCATACTGCAAACAGCGCCGGACCACATTTTGACTCACCCCCACCACTGGAGTTCGGTCTCCTGGTCTCTAGTCTTCTTGCGTTGAGCTAACGATTCCGAGATCAGCGACGTTTCGGAGCCCGGGTCCACCAAGGCACGCACGGGGTGGTACTCGCCGTGACAGTTCATCACCAGGACGCGCGCGGTCGCGAGTAAGACGGGGGCGCACTCCGCGGACAATCGTTTTGCAACGTGCACTGTCGGGGTCGAGCTCGTACCGGGAGCGGGCAACGCGACGGCCGAAAATGCGTCATGAAGCGACGTGTGATGCCGACCCGAACACTTATAGCAAGTCTTGGTGGACGTGCACTCACCGATCAGATGTCGACCCAGACAGTTCAAGCAGCGCTGATGCGTAGTGGCTACCTTTCGTCGCTCCTGGGCTGTCTTTCGCTTGTACTGTTCGCAGAAGGCTAAGAAATGCTCTTTCTTACAGAGTGGGCAGCTGCGGCCGGCGTCCGTCCCCTGAGCCTTGACGTGTTGAACGGCTCGTCTTCTCACCAGGCTTTCCCGAGGATGTCTCGCCCTTGGCCACCCGGAGCACCTCCTGCGTCATCAGTTGCTCCTGCAGGAAGTCGCGAAGCTCTTCGTAAGACGGTGGCACGACGGTTTTCCCGAGCGAGCTCTCCCATTCTCGGCGGGTTTTGGAGTCAAGGAGTTCCACGACCATGTGCAC
>NW_020222288.1:0-1229 GCF_003070985.1 Temnothorax curvispinosus
CGTTACGCGACGGAATTGCGAAATACGGAGAGTCGCAAAGAGGTTAATGGCCAGTCTACAATGAGTCGTTAGTCGTTATATAGTCAGATGTCGGAAGAGAGTCGAAAAAAGTCATAAACGTGTCATAAGGCGATCGGAAGTCTGTAATCGGCAATCATAAGCGATTGGCCAAATGCCATCTCTTACGATCACCGATTACATGCCTTCAATTGCTTACAATACGCTTATAACTATTTCTTCCGACATCTGACTAACGACTAACGACTCATTGTAGACTGGCCATAAAGTCTGATCTACAATAATGTGCTTTTTGCTTCCTGTTTTTTGCTCTTAACCTGTTTGCGACTATCCCGTATTTCGCAATTGCGTCGCGTAACGCGATGTTTTTTGTTCTCTGTCGCCTAAGATAAAAATTGACGAACTTCAGAAGAAACAAGAAACATCACGTTACGCGACGGAATTGCGAAATACGAGATAGTCGCAAAGAGGTTAAGAGCAAAAAACAGAAAGCAAAGAGCACATTGTAGATCAGCTTTAAAAGAGCAAAAAACAGGAAACAAAGAACACATTGCAGATCAGGCTTACATCATGCATACGTTCCCATTTTAAATAAATTTAAATAAATTGTAACCTTGCGCTTCCTTGGATTACATATTTATTATTTATACTTTTATTTCTATTTTGACGTACCTACAATTAAGATTCCTACTTTACTTGGAATTATATATGCTCATATATAATGATACATGGACCCATATATAATTTTATATGAAGCACCAAATTTCATATATAATCACATATAATCATATATATTTATATATAATTATATATAATCTTTTTTCCCTGGGGTAATACGTTTACGTATGCATACGCCTCCTAATTAAATCGATTTGATTTAACTTTGATATTAAGTATCAAAATAATTAAGTATAAAGAATTTATTGCGAAGAGAGAGGAGATTTTATTAAAGTTGGAAAATATGTGTATGTATACACACAGAAATAATATTAGGCTATTAAGATCCAAACTTTGACTGTAAATGACATTTTTTTCTAATTTGATTGTACAGCATGACGGTCTAAATTCTTAATTTATCTGTTAACAACTTTTTAGCAAACAATTGACAATAACTAAACTAGTATAAAAGTTACTTTGAGTTATATATTTGGCAAGATATACATACAACATTAGAAAGAAATTCCTTAAAGTAGATGTGTTCAATATAAAGG
>NW_020222289.1:0-1283 GCF_003070985.1 Temnothorax curvispinosus
TCTTTCTGATACTTTACTCTTATGACTGTCCGCACGCTGAGGTTTTTCGCTATTGTTTGTACTTATTTTGCAAGCAACAAATTCGAAACTCGGAGATTTTGAGAGCAACAAATGCAGACAATACACCAGTACCAAATTTAAACGAACAACAAAATTTTTTGTAATACTTTACTCTTGTAACTAGCTACACGCTGAGGTTTTCCGCTATTGTTTATATTTATTTTGCAAGCAACAAATTCGGAACTCGAATATTTCGAGAGCAACAAATGCAGACAATACGCCAGTACCAAATTTAAACAAGCAACAAATTTTTTTCTAATACTTTACTCTTGTAACTAGTTGGACGCTGAGCTTTTCCGCTTGTTTATATTTATTTTGCAAGCGACAAATTCGGAACTCGGATATTTCAAGAGCAACAAATGCAGACAATACGCCAGTACCAAATTTAAACGAGCAACCAATTTTTTTTTATACTTTACTCTTGTAACTAGCTGCACGCTGAGGTTTTCCGCTATTGTTATACTTATTTTGCAAGCAACAAATTTGGAACTTGGATATTTCAAGAGCAACAAATGCAGACAATACGCCAGTACCAAATTTGAACGAGCAACAAATTTCTTTCTAATACTTTACTCTTGTAACTAGCTGCACGCTGAGGTTTTCCGCTATTGTTTATATTTATTTTGCAAGCAACAAATTCGGAACTCGGATATTTCAAGAGCAACAAATTCAGACAATACGCCAGTACCAAATTTAAACGAGCAACAAAATTTTTTGTAATACTTTACTCTTGTAACTAGCTGCACGCTGAGGTTTTCCGCAATTGTTTATACTTATTTTGCAAGCAACAAATTCGGAACTCGGATATTTCGAGAGCAACAAATTCTGACAATACGCCAGTACCAAATTTAAACAAGCAACAAATTTTTTTCTGATACTTTACTCTTATAACTGTCCGCACGCTGAGGTTTTTTGCTGTTATTTACACTTATTTTGCGAACAACAAATTAGCAACAAATTCTTACGTTATTGTTATGTGTAATTTTGTTATTATATGTATATTGTCACGCTAACTTAATCTTCTTCTAGCGGAACATCGTTTTTTAAGAAAACTTACAGAGCAACAAATTTTTTTCTTTGGCAACTTTTTAGCAACAAATGAGCAACAAATAAATATATTAATTAGAATCGATTCTGCTCACTTTGTTCCGCTAACTTATAAGACGTCCACGCACAGGGGGGAAAGAAAAAGAACAGAAACAAACACGAGGCTCGTAGGAGAG
>NW_020222290.1:0-1123 GCF_003070985.1 Temnothorax curvispinosus
ACCTGGCAAAAAGAACAGGAAATGGCTTTCTCCCACCTGAGGAGACTATTATGTTCTGAGCCAATCCTGCGCTACCCTGACTTTACGAAACCTTTTGTCCTTACCACGGACGCCTCGGACACCGCGATCGGTGGCGTCCTGAGCCAGGGCATGGTCGGCAAGGACTTACCGATCGCTTACACCTCCCGATTACTTAACGCTGCAGAGCGAAATTATTCTACCATAGAAAAAGAGTTACTCGCAATTGTATATTGTGTCAAACACTTTAGACCGTACCTGTACGGCCGCAAGTTTCAGCTAGTCACAGACCATAAGCCACTTGTTTGGTTGCATTCAGTGAAGGATCCATCATCGCGTTTGGTCCGATGGAGATTGAAACTCCTAGAGTACGAATATCACACTGATTATAAAGCAGGCAAAGTCAACGCGAATGCAGACGCTCTTTCCTGAAATTTGATCCAGCAGCAAATCCTCCCCCTTACCAAAGCCACAGAATTCACCGACTCAGACAAGTCGATATTTTCCTCCAAACCGCGTGCCAGGAGGAGGCGACACACCTAGCCCGACGCGGATTCTCCCAAGGATACAGAGGACACCCCCGCAGTGGGAGAAAGAGAAATTATTGGAGGTAACGTGCCAAGCAGCGACGATGAGGATTTATACGAAGACGGAGAACATGAAGATTCCGATCCTGGTATAGCATTGGACGACAGCGACACAGATGACACTAGTAGCGCATCGGAGATCTTCGATAACCCGAACGAGCCATTCGATCCACAACCCGCGAAGGCCAAAATCACGGAAATTAAATATCACTTCCTGTCGCGAAGGGATAACTTAGTCGTATTCATCTCGCAGCAGGGGGAACCGTGTGATCTCGGCGGTAGGATGATGGTGGAACAAAAGAGACTGCCAACGATAGTAAATCAGGAGCTCGGCCGAGCCCGAGTAGTTACACAAGGCAAATCGAGGATCATCGCACTGCCAATTAAAACTAGCGTCTCGGAGGATACGCAGAGGAAATGGGTGACAGAAGCCATCTCATCTCTCCTTGATGTGTGTACCACACTGGACCTGTGTGACGTCCTGGGTGATGCGAGGTGGCTTCGATCCGGCAGAACGT
>NW_020222291.1:0-3032 GCF_003070985.1 Temnothorax curvispinosus
GAATCGACATCTGATCAGTGCTCGCCTGGATATGCTTGAGCAGAATTGGAATAAATTTCAAGAAAAGCATGAAAACCTATGCCTATCCGCCAGCGAGGATCTGAGAGACCATTCTTACTTGAGAGAACGCATATACGAACGCTGTCAAGCCTTCTATGTTTATGCTCGTGCCATGTTATTCACCCAGCTAGAAGAATTCGATACAGCTGATCGACATTCCAGATCGTCGCTTTTAGATTAAGGAGCGTCTCCACCGCCACAAGGGGCTTCCACACCGCAACAAGAGGCGTCCACATCGCAACAAGGGGCGTCCACGTCGCAACTGCCACGCAGTGCATTACCGCGCATTCAGCTGCCGATTTTCTCCGGAGACTACCCAACCTGGAGAACGTTTCATGACACTTTTACCTCTATGATAAAAAATAACTTCTATCTGACGGATGTCGAAAAAATGCATTACCTGAAAACATGCGTTAAAGATGAAGCCGCACGAATGATAGGCAATCTGGATGTCTCCGGCGACAACTTCTTAATTGCATGGAATTTGTTGGTATCGAGGTATGAGAATACACGATTTTTGATCGAGGCGCAATTAAGACAAGATAACGAGTCTGAAGCCACTCAAGACGAAGAATGCAATAGGCCTTCGAAATTTTATGACCACTGTATCGGAGACGACTGCGGCTCTTCGCTCACTGGGATGTGCGGTAGATAAATGGGATCCGTTATTGCTTCACCAAGTCGTGAAGTTGCTTGATCTTGAATCACGAGAAGCATGGGAGGTCAAGCAAGGATCCTCTACTACTTATCCAACCCTCGAACAATTTGAGGAATTTCTCACTGGACGAACACGAGCTATGGAGAATCTCAATCCAAATATGACTCAAAGACCGTCGGCTGCTTCCACTTCAGGAAAACCTTATTCGAAGGTCGCGGCGCATACCGCAGCGTCTGCTTGCCCTTTATGCGGATCATTGCACTATCTAGCAAAATGTGAACGTTATCAATCGAAGACGGCTAAACAGCGTAAGGAGATTGTCATCAGACATAAAAGATGCTTCAATTGCCTCGCACTTCACCTAGTTAAGAAGTGCACCTCCGTGACGCGATGCCTAAAATGCGGGAAAAAGCATCATACGACTCTTCACGAGAATCAACGAGAAACTTTAACCACACCTACTAGTACGCCGGCAAAACCGGCCAATCAATCTGAGGAGAAGTCAGATCCATCAGTAACTATTGACTGACAATTAAAGACATGTGCACACCAAACCGAACAGGCAAATCGTACGAGAAAGCTTACTTTACTTGCGACGAGTAGAGCTTTGGTAAGGAAGAGTAACGGGAATTTCCATCCGGTGCGTTTATTGATCGATCAGGAATCAGAGTTATCTTTCATCACGGAAGATCTAGTGCAACGAGCCCAACTCACTAGGACGGCCGCATCAATACCGCTTCTCGGAATTGGTGGCACTTATTCCGGACATACAAAAGGGAGTGTTTTCATACAACTGCACTCCATTCATGACTCAGCGTTACAATGTCAAATACGAGCTTTCATATTGCCACGTCTTACGGCGAAGTTACCATCGTGCAGCGTTAGTGCTCCAACCTGGCCTCATATATCAGGACTCTAGTTAGCCGATCCGGAATACTACGTCTCTGGAACAATACAGGTCATAATAGGATCAGACAATTTTCATGTCGTGATACGACAAGGCATGATACCAGGCGATTCTTCCTCGCCTACGGCACAGCAAACCATCTTCGGATGGGTCCTCTGTGGCCCTATGTCAGCAGCCGAGACACCTGTTTCAGCGCGTGCACATCATTGTTCACCGGATCAAGAATTACAAGATCTTCTTTCCAGATTCTGGACACAAGAAAAAATTCCTAAGTCGACTATAGCAGAGTTAACTGAGGAGGAAGAGGAGTGCGAACGACACTTTCTAACAACCTATTCACGAGATGCAACGGGCAGATATGTGGTTCGACTCCCTCTAAAAATCAATCCGTCGGTTTTGGGGGACTCTAAAGCAAAGGCTCTCGGTTGTCTTAAGAACCTGTTTCAACGATTCTCAAATCAAAGTACTTTTCAACAACTTTACGAACACTTTCTAGAGGAGTATTTGAAGATGGGTCACATGAAAGAGGTTGACGCCTCCTCCGCTCAGACTTCTGTGGTGAATTATCTTCCCCATCATGGGGTACTACGAGAGAATAATCGAACCACGAAACTCAGGGTGGTTTTTAACGGATCCAGCCCTACCAGCAATGGCCTCTCGCTAAACGATATTCTACACGCCGGTGCCAAGCTTCAAATTGACATATGCGATATTCTGCTTTGGATACGTACCCATAAGGTTCTATTCTCTACGGATATAGTTAAAATGTTCCGTCAGATAGCTGTGCACCAGGACGATTGGAACCTACAAAGAATATTATGGATCGGATCGGAACAACAGCTTCTCGCCTACTGCCTTACTACAGTGACTTACGGACTACGATGTGCACCCTTCCTGGCGTTGAGAGCTCTAGAGCAATTGGTGAAAGAGGAAGGTCATCGTTTTCCTAAAGCAATCATTCCTATGAAGAAGGGCAGATTCGTCGACAACATTTATGGGGGATCTGATACGACATTAGAAGCTAAGGATATTATACAGCAAGTGAAGGGGCTTTGCGAAGCAGGAGGATTTCCCTTGCATGAATGGAGTAGCAACTATCCTGATCTTCTCCCTGACCAGAAAGAAGGGGGACCTACCGACATAGAAATCGATCCTACCTTTTGCAAGTTTCTGGGTCTCGTTTGGCGGCCATTTTCTGACACTCTGCATTTTTTTTCCACAGTTCCAGGCAATATCACCTTCACGAAGAGAGCAATTGCCTCGGACATAGCCAAGTTGTATGATCCTCTAGAGCTGATTTCGCCTATTATAATAAGAGCGAAAATCATATTGCAGGAGCTATGGCTGTTGAAGACTGGATGGGACGAGCTGATTCCTGTCACTTTACAAGAGAGATGGACTGCGTTT
>NW_020222292.1:0-1103 GCF_003070985.1 Temnothorax curvispinosus
GGCGGGCTGTCGCCCCCGGAAGAGCCATCGCTCAGCCGGCGCCTCGCTCTTCTCCCCGGGCGCACCATCCTCCACGGCGCACCAAGTGAGTCCCCCTCCTCTTCGGGTGATGAGATTTGCGCCGCGCCCTCCAGCTGTTGTTCCTCCCCGGGTGGTGGTGGGGGTGACGTCCTTCTTTCAGGCCGCGTCCGCTCCTTCTCGCACGGCGACGCCACCTCCAGGATCGTCGGGAGGGGGGGGGGAACGGAGCGGGGTGCTCCGTCTCCCCGCGGTAACCCCCGTCGACATGACGGGGGACCCACACATGGTGGTCGTCACCGTGCACGTTGTGAGGGTGGCCGGCAGTGATGTCGCGGGCGTGGTGGGTGGACTGGTATAGCTGGGGGCCCCCGTCGGGCTGCCACTGGTGTTGAGTGGCGAGCTGGAGGCCCCTCTGGGGGGCGGGGTCTCTCGCAGTGGGGGTGACGTCCTCGCCGCCCCCCCGCCCCCCCCCTGCGATTTCCCTGAACTTGGATGGGCTGATCAGGGATGCCCGCCATGCGCTCTTCTCGACCGGCACGCTAGACGCCCGAGATCTGGCTCTCGTTGTGGGCCCGGCTTTAGTTGGCCCGGGCCTCTCGGGCGTCTTTTTCTTCAGCTGGGTGCCCCCCCCGCCGCCCACACTAGATGGTGGGGTTGTGATGGCGGCTGGAGATGTCCGGGGGGACACGCGTGCCGATCTGGTCGCGTGGATCTTCTTGGGAGGCGCGCTCGCCGACCTCCGACTCCTGGTGTCCGTCGTCGAGGGCCTCGCCGTCGAGGTGGTAGGTGGCGAGGCCCCGGAGGTCGGCCTCCGGCTCCCTGCGTCCCCAGAAGCCGCTTTCGGGAACAGCGCTCGTAATCTGGGGAACTTTTCGCGCGCCTCGCCTGCTATTGGCGGGCCACTGCCATTGGTCGGGCCACCCGGCCGTTGCGGACGCGCCTTAAGGCTGGCGGCGGTGGATACACGCGGCGCGGCGCTCCCGGCGCCACGGCTGGTAACATGGGCTGCGGCCGTCTTGCTGCGTGTAGCCTGGGCCGCAGTAACTGTCACCGGCGACAAAGATGGCCGTGTCGCCGACGAT
>NW_020222293.1:0-1119 GCF_003070985.1 Temnothorax curvispinosus
TCTCCTCCTCCTTCCTCGTCCAAAACCCATCCTACCGCTTCCTGCCAGCTTCCCTTTCCTGAATTCCATCTTCTACATTCTTCCCATACATGCTCCCACGTTTCCTCCTTATTCCCACACAACCTACACTTCTTTTTCTCCTCCGCTTCCCAGTAACTGCTCTCTCCTATCTCGTTCCCTAATCTGAATCTCGCCACCCTTCCCCATCTACTTTCTCCCCATCCTTTCTTCAAATATCCCGGGATACCCTCTCCCTTTATCCACTTATACCACTTATTATACTCTGATTTCTCGATCCTCTCCCATCTCTCTTTTCTCTGCGTCTCCCTATCCCCTTCAAACAATTTAAGATACCATTCGTCTCCATCTCCTCTTATCTTTTCCACCTCTTTTAACCCCACACCTCTGTCTTCGAAAAACTTTCCTCTCTCTCTTTCCCAATCTGAGCCAGCTTTCCCTTCCTTCTCTCTTTCCTTCAACTCTTCCCAGGCAGACCTCGCCAGTTCACTTCCTCCACCCTCCTCTAACTTTTTCTCAAATCTCCATGCCCTCATTCCTGCTCTCCCTCTTAATTTCTCCCTTTGTAACTCCTCCCTCACTAGATACCACGGTGTTCTCACGTCCGCTCCCAATACCCATCTAATGTACCTTTCTTCCATTCTTTCTATTCCTTCCCTTTCTCTCCATCCCCATATTTCCGCTCCATAACTCAACACCGTCCACACCAGTCTATCGAACAGCCACAGTCTTTTTCCCCAGTGTTAAGTATTGTGATATTAATGCTTCGGGCATACTCGCGTACGATCCGTCCCTGTTGTTCCCCCGCTTAGCTACGCGATCACGTGAGCGGACCCGAGCCATCCCCACCAAACTCTCGCCAGAAGCTTGCAGCGAGTCAAGCAAGCAGCACGTGAAGCACGGCTATCTTAAGCTCAGCGATTTTTCGTTATCATATAGTTGCTAGTAGACTTGTCGAGAATAATAAAAGACTTAAAATAAAAGACTCATTGTCTTGACCACACCGTTCCCGAGAAAACACCGGAGAGCAACGTGGAAGGAGCTTAAGCCAACGATCTCTTTCAACGAAAATTAGAAGGAGAGGCTAAGAGTTCTCTAACA
>NW_020222293.1:1219-1807 GCF_003070985.1 Temnothorax curvispinosus
ATCTCTTTCAACGAAAATTAGAAGGAGAGGCTAAGAGTTCTCTAACACAAAACATTGGTCCTTCGAGCCGGATCCAGACTGATATATCCGGATACAGACGGATGGAAGGCCGGACCACCGGATACAGTAAGCCATCCGTAATTCGACGACATCTACTGCACTTCTAAAATCGCTGTAATCTAACGCAAGGAGATTAGCGAAGCTTCACCGCCATTAAGAAAGGCAGGCCACTGTCTTCTACTTTCATACAAGCATCTATTTCGAACCCCGCTGCACCAGCGACTCGATCCCAGGGAATCAGCTAACCAGCCAGGAATCCCGCGCCAGCGGACAAATCATCCCGGACCGATCCCTGCAGGAACGGCAAGGCAGCGCAAGGATTCATTTCAGAGGAACGCCGGCAGCCATTACAGTGCGACATCGGTGCCCCTCCCCCACCGTACAACGAGGCAATTCTTGTTTCGACGCGTACATTATATTTAGCGCCCGTAATACTCAGGTAAGGAAGGCTGTTTTCAACGGTCGCCAACCAGAATTTCCCTGTCATTTTGTACTCAACATACATAGAATCTTGATTCCGACATGGAT
>NW_020222294.1:0-1535 GCF_003070985.1 Temnothorax curvispinosus
GGACACATTGCCCCATCAAAAATAAGACAGATAGTTCCGACCACGTTCTTCAGTCTTTAATATGTTGCTAATTTTAGATAATGCGGAATTAAGATTTTACGTTTCTTACACCTGATAATTATATGTTAATTGATAATATTATGAATTGCTTACTTTAATTTAAGTTAAACTACTGTCGCACAGCAATTTTTCGACCGTCGAAAAATGTGAATAATTGTTTTTGTTTTTCTTTCAACGTATATAGCGTCTGCGAGAGTCATCGCAAAAAAACAAACAACATTTAAATATTTTACGTAAGGTATTTTTCAATTACTTGTTACAATGGTAAAGACATCTGTCTCTTAAAACTTGAGATAGCAGTACAGTGGACACATAGCCTTCGTAGACAGATAGCCTCGGTCTCCTTTACCCTAGATATCGGAACTCTTTTACCTTCTCCTTTTTTCTTTTCACCTCCAATCTTTTTTCTCCATTCTACCTCTCCCCTTTTCTGAACCTCATAACCTTCGTTTTCTCCGCGTTAAGCTCTAACCTCTTCTTGTCTAAATACCTCTCTAGCCTCTCTATCATACTCCTCATTTCATCCTCCCTCTCCATGTCGTCCGCCAGCAGCACCATGTCGTCCGCATACTCCAAGTCATACACTCTTTCCTTTCCCAGCTTAATCTCACCCCATTTGACCTTTTTTATTTCCTCATCCAGATCCGCTAGCAGTATAATGAAGAGCAGCGGACTCAGCGGGCACCCTCGCCTTACCCCTCTCGCTGTCCAGAAACTCTCTCCCAGCTCCTTCCCAACTCTGGCCCTACATTTTGTCTCCCTTAGCACTTCTTCTATCTTTTCCACTAGCTTTTTCCTGACTCCTTTTTCCCTCAGCGCCTCAATCAACACCTCCCTGTCCACCAAATCAGAGGCTGCTTTTAAGTCTACAAACATTGCCACTACTTTTCCCCCCTTCCTTCCCAGTTTCTGTTCACTAAATAGTTAAACACATGAATGTCGTCCACTGTCCCCATCTCCTTTCTGAATCCCGTTTGATTCGGCGTAATAATCCCCTTGCGTTCCACTTTTTCCTTCAGTCTCTCTGCTAACACCGCCACGTACACTTTGTATAAAGTGGACAACAAGGTTACCCCCTTTTTTTTGCGTAGTGGAAATCTTCAATAGAATCCCCGCAGGGCAACCAGTCACGAGGTTCATTCGGGGAGCGCTTCGACAACCAGTCCTGGATCCCGATCGAGAAGCGCCCCGCGGGTTTGAACCAGTAGCCCCTCCCCTTCTAAAGAGAGGAAAAGAACAAGACCCCCCGCCCTGCATGTACAGGGCAGGGGAGTGTCGGATTCTACGCCCGCTCACGCAAGCGCAGCCTACCGGCTAAAACCACCACGAGTGACCCTAATACCGCGCGTTACGGGAGGGGCCCCGGGAAACGCACTGATCACATCCATGGGTCCCCCGCGCCACGCCTGTGGCGAGCTTTCCCGTGATAATCTAAGTGACGGATGAGTGGTCACTACCCCCATCCGTCACCCCCT
>NW_020222295.1:0-5761 GCF_003070985.1 Temnothorax curvispinosus
TGGCGAGCGTTGAGATATACCGAAACGAATCGAGTAACGTCGAATAGTTAAAGTGACGGGGAGCGCACAAACGCGCGAAGCGCAGCGAGGAGCGCTGCGGACAAAGCGATCGGAAAGGTGGTATGCCGCGGCTGAAGCATACGCCACCGCCTAGAAGAACAGACACGAGATCGCGAAGCGTGGTGACGGATGAAGCGTTGAGACAGCAAATCGAACAAACGGCCAATAGATCGCGTAGAACGAATAAGCGAAAACAGCGTCGCGACAGCGAGAGCAGCAGCGTGACCGACGACCAGCGCGAAATGGCGTCGAATACGCAGCAGCAGCAATCGAACGACGAGGGCCTGAACGAGATGTTGTTGAACGTGAATCAGCAAATTACGCGCGACGAAGGCGCGAATAACAACAGGATTCTCGATCTCAGCGGCGGACAAGAACAAACGGCTGAGACCGTACGAATGATCCAGCAGCAAAACGCTGAGATGGCGATGGCCATGGAGAGAATGGCGGAAGAGCTGGAACGGTTGAGAACTCAACAGCAACGGGAGAATCGGAGATTCGCCACGGAGGAAAACGCGAGCGAGGGAGATGACGCGAGCGACGGCGAACGAAGAGATTCCCGGAGGAGGCGCGACGACAGCGGGGAGCGAGCGCGCGAGCAACGCGAAGCAACGAGCGCGAACGCGACGAGCGCGAACGCGCAGCAGCAACCGCTGCAACAGCAGCAAACGTTGCTGACCGTGATGCCGTTCGGGGCTAGATTACCGCGTGGCGGGTGGATCAAGAACCCGTTCGACAAAATCGCTTACCGGGGCAAGAGCGACAAACAAAACCCGATGCGTTTCGTCGAGAAATTCGAAAAGCTAGCGCGATACGAAAACGTTCCGGAGGACGATCAATTGTTCTATTTCGGGCGTTGTATGCGCGGACCGGCGAGCCAATGGTTCGAGATGCAATTGGCTCAGGACATAAGCGAGATCAAACGACTGTTCGTACAACACTTTTGAGGAACTCAAGCGCAAATGCGTTTCCGTCAATTGATCTACTTCGGTAAATATCGATCGACGGCGGGTCAGGCGAACAGCGACGGCACGATGACGGAGTACGCGTTGACGATCGCGCGACAAGCGAAGACTCTCGTACCGCCGATGAGCGACGAGGAGATCGTTCAAACGTTGCGCGAACATTTCGACGCAGACGTGGCGCGCGAGTTAAGACCATCGGTGGTCCGAACGGTCAACGAAATGATCGCTATGCTCGACACGATTGAAAATGAGCGCGAGACGCGACGATTGCGCGGAGAAGCTGTGAGACGCGCCAATAACCAGGCGTCGGCGAGCAACGCGCAAAGCGCAAACCGATCGGGAACGAGCGGAAGCGGTCAACGATGGGGAGAACAGACGCGTGGTAACGCGAGAGCAACCGCGACGATGGGCGCGAACGCGCGATTTGGCGACGCGCGTAGATCAGCGACAGATGCGACCGGTGGCGGACAACAACAAAGATCAACGTCAACGACCGGCGGCGGTTGGAGACGAACGGACGCGACCGATCGAGCGGCAACCGCTAGGCGCGGTGAGCGAAGCAACGCGGTTGACATTACGGAATTACCCAACAGTGACGATAACGCGGGTCGACCGAAAGTAACGCGCTACACGAGAGATCGCGGAAACGCGAGAAGCGGCGGTAGAAAAATGGCCGCGATTACCATGACCGTGCACGACAATGAACAGAAAAATCCAAACGGATACGAAAATACGGAGGAGAGTTCGCGTAGCGACGAATCAGACCTCGACGAGCGAACGCACGAGCGAGCGAGCGAGGACGATTACGCGGAAAGCGCTGAGAAAACATGTTGCGCGATAAGTAGCGCGAAGGAGCGCGAACGACCGAAAATCGCTGACAAAGCAGCGGAAACCGATGAGACGAAAGCAAAAACGGCAACGGTAATGGCGCCGAGCCAAGTGAACGAGGGCAACGTCAATGACGATGAACGCGCGACGATCAACGATGAAAAGCCAAGTCCGATGAGCATAATTAGAACGCGTGAAATTATACGCGAGCTAGATCGCGAGATGGAGGAAGAGCAACGCAAACGTGTGACGCAACCCGACGTGCCGATGATCATGATGAAGTTTGGCGCATGTTCGACGCGCGCGTTGATAGATACGGGCGCGAAGGTGACCGCGATGACGCGAGCGTTTTACGAACAGTTGCGAGAAACCGACGAGCGTATAGAAGTGTTGCCGATCAAAAAATTTACGTTGCGTGGAGCGTTTTCCGAGAGAGGCGCGGTGATATCGCAAAAAGCGCGAATTCAATTCGAATATCGAGACGAGACGTTTGTCCATGAATTTTTCATCGTTGAGAACTTAGCGTACGACGTGGTGCTAGGTATCGATTTTCTCGTAAAATATCGAATGATGCTCGCATGCGGCGAGACGATAGACGTAGAGTTTCGCGAAAGCGTACAACCGCGGCAAAACGAAACCAACGTGATCAGTCGCGACGAAACATTGGGGCGGTCAAAAATAATCGTATACATGAGAGGCGATCAGTTTAAACGCGTTGAGCGAGCGAGCGACGACATTAACGACACGAAACGAGCGTCGCGCAGCGATACGCTGAGCGAGCGTGCGAAAAATAAGACGGGAAGTATGAAGCCACTCGATTCGGCGCTAATTCCTCTCGCGAACGACGACCGACCGCGATGCGCGGATAAACGCGACCGCGATAGATCAACTGAAATGAGCGAATACACGGAAGCGCTGACCGATTCCACGAATGACGGGGAGTCGGAGGCGAGCGATAGTCGAAAGAGGGACCACCGAAGCAAGACCAACGACGAGGATGACGGGGAGTCGGGCGCGACCGACCGTGATAGGCGGGAGATCGATGAGAGCAAGAGAAACGCGATAGGTGGAGGTGACCAGACAACTGAGCAAAAGATCGCGAGATGGCGCGACGAACAAGGAGAACCGAGCGGTCACAGAATGAGCATCGACCGATGCGCAGTAAGCGAAAAGACGCCGATCGAGACGCGTTCCGAGGACAAGCGAGAAAGCATCCGGATAAATGCGATCACGATGAGCCACCCCGCGTGCACCCACGACGACGAGGGAGACGATGAACAATCGACGGTGGATTATGAGGATTACGTGCAGTATATGCGGCGCATGGCTACGTATAATCCGGAATACCGAAACGTAATGGCGGACGAAGACGTACCGAAGCAAGGAGAAGCGAGAAACGAACGCGAGACGACAAGGTACGAGGGGCGCTACGAGAAGAACGACGTAGGTGAAACGCGCGATCCGTCAGCGAGAAGGATAAAGGAACCCACGAAGGAGGCGGAAGCAGCCGAAGAGGAAGACCGCGGGGGAACTCGGAACGACAAAACAACAAGGAAGACCGCGATAACGCGAAAACACGTACGATTTCGTGTGGAACCGCAAGCGGAATCCATCGGGGACGCGAGTGACGCGATCCGCGAACGAATGATCGAAAGGTCAAATGGTGCGAGAGTGAAATCGAGCAAACGCGATAATAACCGCGAAGTCGACGAAAGCGCGAAAGAAGGACCGAGCGAGCCAAAATACGCGAGACAAAGTGCGGCAACGACGATCCGCGCGACAAACGGCATCGATAATAGTGACGAAAAGTCAACAACAGCGGCGGCGGCGAAGGTGCACAAAAACAAAGTGCCATCCGATACGTCGAAGCAATTGCGAGTGTCGATAAGGGTGCGCAAACGCACCGGAATCGCGATACGCGGAAATACAGCGGATAGGCAAAAAGAACAAAAGCACGGTCGACGAAACAAAACGAGCGTGGCGCTCGCGACGAACGAGTCAGTCGCCAGGAGAACGTCACGGGTGACAGACGTGATAGAACCGAGCGAGCTGAAAACGGCGAAAATAACGCTGCGTAGAATCGATCGTGCGCGAGTGACGTACAACCGCAAGGATTGTTTGACGGACATAGTTATGCCGTTCCGCGGAGTGACGGGTGAAGGACGGGGCGACCCGGCGATGCGCCCGATAACTCGGCGTGATCGAGAGCGCCGCGAGGAACTGACGCGCGAGATCGAGGCGGTCGGTCGAATATTGGAGAGCAGGCAACAATCACGACAAGTGATGAATTACGGGGAGTCGTACGCGGCCCAGCTCCCAGCGATCGGACCCGAGGAGGAAGAGCATGTGGAAGCGGACCACGAGGCGAATTTACGTCTGGCGAGGGCGATTTCCACGTGCGAGGAGAACCGTCGAAGAGTATGGACACGATGCGTGGACACGTCGATCAGGCATCCCGACGACGATCGAGAAATCGCCACGGCATTGATTACGGTGTCACAGCGATACATGGAAGAGCAGGAAGTCCCACCGTACCGCATAATCATCGACGTGGACGGGGACGGTATACGCGCGCGCAGCTACATCCGCGGACGCGAGAGAGACCCGGAGAACGAGGGATCGTTCGTGGATGAGCGAAGGGCCCGGGATGAGGCGCAACTCAAACGAGGCGCTGAGTACCGAGCGCAAGCGGAGGACGCGCGACCAAGGGGCGAAGGACAGCAGGCGAGAGCGGTGCCGCCGTCACCGGCGAGACCGGCGCTGTTACCACCACCGATAGGCCTGGTGCGACAAGACGACCAAGCGGCGATCGAGGAGGCTACGGGCGATCGCCGAGACACGTTGGCGAGACCAAACGTCGACGAGGACGAGAGGCCGAATGACGAGGTGATCGCGGAGGATGAGGAGAGGTCCGAGTCCGGAACGACAGCCTCGACAGGCCGAGCGTCGAGCGCGAGACGAAGCGAGACGGGTGAAAGCGGAAACGCGAGCCGCCATGTGGGCGAAGCGGAGACTGACGCATCGGCGGACGAAGCGGAAAAAACGGCGAATCAAAAGTGGGAAAGCCGAGCCCAGGAACGTCCAAACGACCCGAACGCCGGCGAGGTGAGCGAAACGTCGATCCAGCGCAAATCGACGAACGTAACCGAAGCAAACGCGGGGACAACAAGCCAGATCGTGTCACCCATACGGACGATGGCGACTGCGACAACGGCAGACGCTGAGAAATCGGTCGCGATAACGCCGGCGACGACAACGCTACGCGAAAGCGAAAGCGAACGCGGCAACGCCACAAGTGAGTCCGAAGCGGAGTACGATGGCGACGAAGCGGACGACGAGCGAAGATGCGTGACATCATATGAGCGCGAAGTCAGCACATTAATCACGATTGAAAGCGTCGGGAGCAAGCGCAAGGCGTTCCAGACGGCAATGGCGCTCAATCAGGACCTTCTGCAGAAAGAAGGACGTTTGGACCGAAAACAGCGGGCGATCAAACGTAAGGCGCAATCAACCCCAACGCCGAAGACGCGGCAGCGTACGGCTGCCAGATCGGGTAAAAGTCGAGCGACCGAGGCAACCACGGACCTCGACTTGACGGGGAGATTGCAGCCGTCCGATGACCGCGACCCACCGCGAGCGGCCGGAGGCATCATGATTTCACCAAGGACCGGGGCGGCGCTGACCGACGCTTATCACCTCGGTAGAGGGATATGGGCGACCAAGCCGGTGCCAGCTAAATGGCCCACAGTCGAGCTGGAGCGACAACGATCCGGAACAACCGACAGACGGTCACATGGCGAACAGCCCGGGACGAGCAGCCAGGGGGCCGCTTACCAGACGCGGAGGACGTCGCGGGCCGAAGCCCAACGCCACGTCAAGCGACTAAGCGCAAACCGCTTAGCGACCCG
>NW_020222296.1:0-15056 GCF_003070985.1 Temnothorax curvispinosus
GCAGATTACGAAGATATCGAATCTTTAAATAATCTAGATGTTACTAATACTATAAGATGCGAAAAACATGTTAAGAATTGCGCATTACAAAATGTATTAAAAATATTTAACTGGTGGTCGCGACACCAGAAAAAATTATGATTTTTTAAATAAACTATATATGTATATATAAACGTTTTATTTCCTTTTCCCACATACTTTGTAGTATAATATAGATGTTTTAGCTGTTTTTAGCTGTTTTTTAGTTGTTTTTAGTTGTTTGATGGCTGTTTTTAGCTGTTTTTAGTTGTTTAAAAGAAGTTTGATAGCGGTTCAATAGCGGTTATACAGATCGCAGTTATACAGATAGCTGTTTTAATTGTTTCATAGCTGTTCAAGAGCTGTTTTTTAGCTGTTTCATAGCGGTTCAATAGCTGTTTTAGTTGTTTGATAGCTGTTCAAGAGCTGTTTGATAGCTGTTTCATAGCGGTTCAATAGCTGTTTTAGTTGTTTGATAGCTGTTTTTAGCTGTTTTATAGCTGTTTGATAGCTGTTCGATAGCTGTTTTTAGCTGTTTGATAGCTGTTCAATAGCTGTTTGATGGCTGTTTTTAGCTGTTTAAAAAAAGTTTGATAGCGGTTCAATAGCGGTTATACAGATCGCAGTTATACTGATAGCTGTTTTTAGCTGTTTAATAGCTGTTCAATAGCAGTATTACAGATCAAATCACCGAAAGTCAATGGCGCAATATCATTTTCAAGAACATACGTGTCTCGCGGTGACTTCATCGCACACGTGCAAAACTGCAAATTTTGCAAATAGTGCCGATGTACAGCCGCTGCATTGGTACAGATTAAATCAGCATAAGTCAATGGCGCGTTATTGTTTTCAAGAACACGTCGCGACATGTTTCGCGATGATTTTATCGAACACGTGCAAAACTGCAAATTTTGCAATTTCGCATAATTCAATGGAGCGTTATTGTTTTCAAGAACACGTCGCGACATGTCTCGCGATGATTTCATCGCACACGTGCAAAACAGCAAATTTTGCAAATAGCGCCGATGTATGGCTGCTGCAATGCTACGGATCAATTCATCATAAGTCAATGACATGGTACCTTTTTTCAAGAACATGTCGCAACGCGTCTCGCGATGATTTCATCGAACACGTGCAAAACTGCAAATCTTGCATTTTTCGGACAAATAATACGCGAATAGATAGGCGAATGATGGGGATAGCAAGTGAGATATGATGATGCAAGTGAGAGAGGATAGGTAAAAAGAGGTGAACAGAGAGAGACACCGTGCGCGAACAGGGCCGCGGGCGCGAAAGAACGCGAACGGGGCCGCGGGCGCGAAAGGGAGGGACCGCGCGCGAACAGGGCCGCGGGCGCGAGAGGGAGGGGGAGATGACGCGAGCGGGAGCGCGCCGTGTGACGCGGACCGACCCTTTCCCCGCGGCGCCCGAAACGCGGTCTCGCGCGGCGCTGGAAAACGCGGTAAACCGCCGGAAAATGCGGTCCGCCCGCCCCCGCCGCACCGGAAAACGCGGTACCCCCCTCACCCCGCGGTGAACGAAGACGCTGTACCCCCCCCTCTCCCCGCGGCGCTCGTAAACGCTGTACCCCTCCCCTCACCCCGCGGCGCCCGAAAACGCGGTACCCCCTCCCGCGGCGCCCGAAAACGCGGTACCCCCCCTCTCCCCGCGGTACCCTCCGCGGGCGGGTACCCCCCCGCCCCTCACCACCCCTCGGAGCTCCTGGGGTAGAACCGGCCTACCTTTCCTACTAAAATTCATTAGCGTATCTACGATTTTATTTATCAGAATCTAATAAAATCTGTTAACTTTTGTCATTTTTACCTCATTTCAAGATACACAACCGACCTCCAGACGTACGCGGCGGCGGTTTATTTTATCGACTTTAAAAGTTGGCGGGAAGTCGACTTTCCGTCATGACGGGAAGTCGACTTGAAGTTGACTTCTACCGAAACTGACTTGGCAGAGAAGTCGACTTTTTTAAGGACGAAAGTCGACTTGAAGTCGACTTGAAGTCGGCGAATGTCTCAAAAAACGCCGACTAAAAGTCGACTTTCCGTCATGACAAGAAGTCGACTTCCCGTCATGACGAAAAGTCGACTTCCCGTCATGACGGAAAGTCGACTTTTAGTCGGCGTTTTTTGAGACATTCGCCGACTTCAAGTCGACTTTCGTCCTTAAAAAAGTCGACTTTCTGCCTAGTCAGTATCGGTAGAAGTCGACTTCAAGTCGACTTAAAGTCGACTTTTTGCTTTTAGGGTTGTATTTATCACCCAAATTGACTTTGATAGGGCTCAATCGACGCGGAATCGTTTGGTCGTTACGAATATCGTCATTAAAACGTTTGGTGGTCAATGGTTTTCCTAAGAAATAGAAAAAACCGTACTCTCACGCCATTGGTCGTATGACTCCGTGACGTTAGCTCGGTAATTTGATGGATAAACATTATTTATCAATAAAATTGACTTTCATACGGCTCAATCGACGCGGAATCGTTTGGTGGTCACGAATATTGTCATTAAAACGTTTGGTGGTCAATCGTTTTCCTAAGAAATAGATAAAACCGTACTCTCACGCCATTGGTCGTATGACTTCGTGACGTTAGCTCAGTAATTTGATGAATAAACATTATTTATCAATCAAATTGACTTTCATACGGCTCAATCGACGCGGAATCGTTTGGTGGTTACAAATATCGTAATTAAAACGTTTGGTGGTCAATGGTTTTCCTAAGAAATAGAAAAAACCGTACTCTCACGCCATTGGTCGTATGACTTCGTGACGTTAGCTCGGTAATTTGATGATTAAACATTATTTATCAATCAAATTGACTTTCATACGGCTCAATCGACGCGGAATCGTTTGGTGGTCACGAATATAATCAGTAAAACGTTTGGTGATCAACCGTTTTCCCAGAAAAAAGGAAAAACCGTATGCTCACGCCATTGGTCATATGACTCTGTGCTATTAGTCAGAAAAATTGTATTTGTCACCCAAATTGACTTTGATAGGGCTCAATCGACGCGGAATCGTTTGGTGGTCACAAATATTGTCATTAAAACGTTTGGTGGTCAATCGTTTTCCTACGAAATAGATAAAACCGTACTTTCACGCCATTGGTCGCATGACTCCGTGACGTTAACTCGGTAATTTGATGAATAAACATTATTTATCAATCAAATTGACTTTCATACGGCTCAATCGACGCGGAATTGTTTGGTAGTCACGAATATAATCAGTAAAACGTTTGGTGGTCAACCGTTTTCCAAGAAAAAAGAAAAAACCGTATGCTCACGCCATTGGTCGTATGACTCTGTGCTATTACTCAGAAAAATTGTTTTACTGATTATATTCGTGACCACCAAACGATTCCGCGTCGATTGAGCCGTATGAAAGTCAATTTGATTGATAAATAATGTTTATCCATCAAATTACCGAGCTAACGTCATGGAGTCATACGACCAATGGCGTGAGAGTACGGTGTTATCTATTTCTTAGGAAAACGATTGACCACCAAACGTTTTAATGACAATATTCGTGACCACCAAACGATTCCGCGTCGATTGAGCTGTATGAAAGTCAATTTGATTGATAAATAATGTTTATCCATCAAATTGCCGAGCCAACGTCACGGAGTCATACGACCAATGGCGTGAGAGTACGGTTTTTTTTATTTTTTAGGAAAACCATTGACCACCAAACGTTTTAATTACGATATTCGTGACCACCAAACGATTCCGCGTCGATTGAGACGTATGAAAGTCAATTTGATTGATAAATAATGTTTATCCATCAAATTACCGAGCTAACGTCACGAAGTCATACCAATGGCGTGAGAATACGGTTTTATCTATTTCTTAGGAAAACGATTGACCACCAAACGTTTTAATGACAATATTCGTGACCACCAAACGATTCCGCGTCGATTGAGCCGTATGAAAGTCAATTTGATTGATAAATAATGTTTATCCATCAAATTACCGAGCTAACGTCACGGAGTCATACGACTAATGGCGTGAGAGTACGGTTTTTTCTATTTTTTCGGAAAACCATTGACCACCAAACGTTTTAATGACGATATTCGTGACCACCAAACGATTCCGCGTCGATTGAGCCCTATCAAAGTCAATTTGGGTGATAAATACAATTTTTCCGGCTCATGGCACAGTGGTGATATGTCCAGCATTATGCGCATACGATTTTTTTATTTTCTGGGAAAACGGTTGACCACCAAACGTTTTACCGATGATATTCGTGACCACCAAACAATTCCGCGTCGAATGAGCTATAAAAAAGTTAAATTGGTTAAAAAATAAAAATTGTCCGGCTAACTTCACACCGGAAATTTCATTTTTATTTTACAGGAAAACGACTAACCATCAAACGATTAGACTAGACTACCAAAGACCACCAAACGACCACCAATCGATTCCAATTAATGAAAGTTCGATACGTTGAAGTTATGTCCGGCCAACTTCATAGAGGTCGGGCAAGGTAGTCCACGCTAGTCAGGGCAGGCACACACCGCACAAACGCACCGAACAGAGAGCAGACAGGCAACCCAAAAGCAGTGAGGTGCAGAAAGAGCAGACCAGGAAGCAGGCACATGCGCAACGGGTGGACGTCTCGGCTCGGGCAAGACCAAGATTCCACGACGATACCAGAGTGAGGTTATGATGACCAAAGAGATTTGACCCAAAAATGCTAAGAACTGGGAGGCAATCTCATAGAAAATGAAAATCACACGCATCAAGCAACAAAAAACTTGCAAGAATCAGCAAAAAAAATAGCCCGAAGGCAATTAACGGCAGCAGAAATGTTGACTTGAAACAGGAGCGAGGAAATCTGACCACTACCAATACTCACACAAGAGAGAGAGCAAGAGAGAGAGAGAGAGAGTGAGAGGGGAGTGAGGAGTAAGGGAAAGGTTAGTAGAGAGAGTCGAAAAGATACTGACAATGAGGGAAACTAGGAGTAGAGTGAGAGTGGGAGGTGAAACGGGAGCAGGGTGTTGGAAGGCAAAGGGGTGAGGCAGGGGTGTCCGTTGAGTGCGGATTTGTTATAGCCAATCTAATAATGGCTGATTTGGAGGAGGAGATGGGGAAGGTAAAATGGAGAAGGGTGAGATTGGGGGAAGATAGAATATGATATATGCAGATGATGTTGTGCTGTTGGCAAAAGATAAAGGGAGTATGAGAAGTATGATAGAATGGTTGAAAGGGTACTTAGACAGAAAAGGATTGAGTTTGAATACGGGGAAAACAAAAATTTTGAGATTTAGAGAGGGGATGGGTAGGATGAGTATAATGAATTGGAGATGGAAAGGAAAAAAGATAGAGGAAGTGTAGGAAATGAAATATCTTGAGTACACATTGCAGAGAAATGGAGGGCAGGAAGTTCAAGCTAAGGAAAAAATGTCGAAGGCAGCTGCAATAATGAGGCAGATATAGGGTATTGGAAAGAGAAGGTTTGGAAAGAATTGGAAGAGGAGGATAGGGTTCTTTGATAAATTAGTATGAACGGTGGCGAGCTACGGAGATTTGGGAGTGGAAGGAGAGAGGGGAGGTGGAGAGAATGCATGAAAGGTTCTTGAGATGAGTGTTAGGAGAAGAAGGGAGAACGCCGGGATATTTGGTGAGTGAAGAAGTGCAAAAAAAGAAATTAAGGAGCAGGGCAGGAAGAAGAGCATGTGGTTTTGAGGAAAGATTGCTGGAGGGAAGGGGAAGTGTGTTGGCACAGAGATGCTTATTGAAGATGGGGGACAATATAGCAAGGGGAAGGAAACTGTCGAGATAGGAGAAGGAAAGAATGCAGTTCTTCGAAATTAGAGGAGTAGATTTGCGAGAACTGATAAGGGAAGAAAAAGTAATAAATATTGAGGAGTTGGAAGAAAGGGTCAAAGAATTGCAGAAGGTAGAGAGATGGGAGAAGATAGGGAATGCTAGGTACAATAAATAATATGGATTGGTTAAAGGGGACGGTATACCGGAGTATTTGTTAAAGGGTTGGGGGGAAAGTAGGTGGAGAAGAGTAGTGCGTTTTAAACTAGGCAATGAGATGAAGGAGGGAAGGTATTGGCAAGAAAAGGGCGAAAGAGTGTGTAGGTTATGTGGTACGGAAATGGAGACGTGAGAGCACGTATGGGAGAAATGTAGGGAGTGGATCAAAGAAGGAGGCGGAAGCTGGCAAGAAGCGTATATGAGGGTATTAGGGGAGGATGGAGCGGGGGAGGAGTGGATGAGAGAGGTGAACGAGGAAAGGGGATGTGGTGAAAGAGGAGGGTGAATGGAGAATGCGGGAGAGAGGCATGAGAAAGTATGAGTGAGTGGAAAGAAGTTGTAAACGGGAACGGAAGTCCATGCGATAGGGTAGGAGGGGGAGAGAGAAGAAGCGAGAAGCGTGCGAGGCGTGCGGGGCGTGCGAGGCATGTGAAGCGTGCAAGCGAGATAAGGCGAAGAGTAAGATAGAATTAAGTTAGCGTTAAGTTTTGTATTTGTAAAGATTGTAACCCCACACAAAGGGAACAATATCTACCTATCTATCTAATATAATATATAGGTTACATTAATGTTGCATTAATCCAAAAGCACGCCACACTTTTATTATAAAAGAGGACTTTACGATAAAACTCTGATACAAGTCGTGCAGTTCCGTCATTTATATACTGTTCTTATACTATTGTTTGTCGTATTTTAAATACAAGAAACGAATCCCGTCAGATGCCATTTATCGGATGACTCGATATTTACATATAATCATATATAATTAAACATTTTGAAACAAAATTATGTATAATTATATATGTATATGTTGAATAAAACACGTTTTTTTTATAGGAGAGAATGGAGGAATTACAGTCATCAGGCAATGCCGGTCACCTGTATTTTATATAAACCAACAGTTATATCAAACTTTTTTTATCTCTATTAGTTTACACACGTGATTATCGAGTAATTTATTATGCCGTGTCTATTAAACCAACATAAATTAATAAAAATCTGGTGATTTTTATTTTACACCCTTTTTCTTATAAGAATCAATGTACTTTTAATAAGAATTTTGCGAAATTTTTAGTAGTTAAAATTACATCTAACCGTTATTTATGATTTTTCTGGTTCTTTAGCTTTCATTTCGCCCATATTAAAACGATGACATCGTATAAATACAAGTATATTATTATTTACTATAACAAATTCACTCGGTTTTTGAGGTAACGGTAGTCGCTTGCACGGGGAAATTGCAGTCGTGGCGCACCTGTAACCATCGGGCACATGTCTGCAAACGTCGAGTGACAGCGTAAACATCATGGTATGTATACCTGTATTTATACCACAAAGGTAGAATTTATCCAAACTCAGTGAGAAATGAATAATATACATGATTAACATAGAAAATATGTTCAATTTGATGGACATTTCAGTCTTGAAATAACGCCGGAATTTTAAGTTAAAATTTAAATTTTTCTGTTAATCATTAATTGTAATTATATTTTCAATTTAAGATGCCTCGTTGTAGACCAAGAAAAACCGAAAGAGGAAAATGGTCCTCAGACGAGCTCAGAGCAGCTATATCGGGGCAGTAAAAGCTGGAATTCCCATTCGTCAGGCTGCGACTGCATCGAACATTTCCTTCAGCACTATCCAGCAGAGATTCAAAACCGGAGACAATTCCTCAGAGCCAAGAATGGGTCGAAAGCCTGTTTTTACAGCAGCCCAAGAAGCTGCATTGGCTGATACTTTAATAAAGTTAGCGAAAGTGTTCTACGGACAGACACCTCTTCAAGTGCGCTGCGCAGCATTTGAGTTTGCTAAACGCCACAATAACCCCAATAATTTTAATAAAGAAAAAAGGTGTGCTGGCCTAGATTGGTTCTACGGATTTCAAGCTCGTAATTCTTCAATCCGCGTGAGGAAACCAGAGGCAACAAGCCTTAATCGTGTGACGGCATTCAATCCAGAGGCTGTAAAAATGTTCTTTGATAACCTGAGGATCGTGATGGACAAATATAACTTCTCGCCATCCCAAATTTGGAATATGGACGAAACAGGAATTACAACAGTCCAACATCCCCAAACTGTGATCGCTGCGAAAGGTCAGAAGAGACTTGGTGCTATGACCAATGAGGAAGAACTGTCACAGTCATCTGTGCTGCCAGCGCTGCAGGGAGTTTTGTTGCTCCAATGTTCAATTTTCCTCGTCAGAGAATGGCAGCTGGCTTATCAACTGATGGCCCTATCGGAGCAATTTATCATTGCTCAAAAAACGGGTGGACGACAGCGGAACTGTTCCTTGTATGGCTGAAGCACTTTGTGGAGAATTCAAAATGTTCAAAAAAGACGCCAGTCTTACTGATTTTGGATAATCACGCAAGTCATATTTTTCTAGAAACTTACGAATTCTGTCGTGACCATGGCATAGTGATGGTTTCATTGCCTTCACATTGACTTCAGCCATTAGATGTTACTTTTTTCGGTCCATTCAAAGCTGCGTTCCGCAAGAAAAGTGATAATATGATGAAATCTGAGCCGTTGCGTAAAATCACTGAATATGATTTGGCTTTACTTTTCAGAAAAGCTTACGTAAAAGTTGCTTCAATCGAAAAAGGGATTTCTGGATTTAGCTCGACCGGAATCTGTTCACTCAATCCAAATATAATTCCGCAAAAAGCTTTCGCGGCTGCCTCACTGCTACGGCCAATAAATTCGAATCCACTCAGCAACGAAAACATCACACCGGAAGAAGATTTCGTGGCTGCTTTGCCGCTACAGCCAATAAATTCAAATTTACTCAGCAATGAAAAGTTTTCATTTATATATTTTTGAAGCGTGTGAGAATTTACATTTTATTACTTTGCATATACGCGTCTCCGTGTAATACACACAGATATCTGTAGCATACGCTGCAGACCCGCCTCGATACGGGTACTCGTACTGACGCGGGTATAACGGGTACCCGTATTGACAAGGGTAGCGGGTACCCGAATCGATACAGGTACCCGCTACCCAAATTACCCGGGTACCCGCGGAACCGGTCCAGATCCGTATACAACGGGTAACGGGCGAAGGGCGGGTACCCGGGTATTCCAAGCTGTAATGAAAACATCACACCGGAAATACTGCAACAAATAGAGCCATCGCAGACTGCTATTCACGACGATACCTTGATATCACCATCGATTATCGCAGATGCAGCATTCAATATCGACGAGCTTCCAATGTTGCTTGTGGATTCATGTGACAAAACTTCGAGAAATTTTGGTTTTGGCGGAAAAGAAATTTTATTCGTTCATGTATCGACGAGCACAGCTGGTGAAAAAAAAATTTTATTTAATTGTGCATCGACGAGCACCATGACGGCTGTAAATACGCTGCTGAACACCGAGAGAACATCGCCGATTGTTGAACCTACACTCTAAAAAATATCGGTGTGAAATTTCACCACACCCATGTAGTTAAACAATTCGGTGTGAATTTTAACACCGAAATTGTTGAGAATCTTTCACACCGAAAACGCGATGTCAAACTTTGATGCTATATTGTTTTGTTTTCACAACGTGCGGTGTGACGACGCGACACGCGACTACACGTTTAGGTTTATCGTGTATCGTGTATCAGGTTATTAGTTCGTGTTCGCGTCATCGTTATATACGGGAAAGTGTATAGGACTTCTTTTTCGTCGAATTATTCAAGTGTTTGTAATAATCAGTGTATTATCGAAGAGGATATATCAGCCCGACAATATGCTTATTAAGGTAAAGTACCATAACGTGAAGAAGTTTGTCCACTTAAATACGAGTGATACAGCAGAAGAATTCATCGTTAGAGGTAAAGTTATACAGTGTTTCAAGTTACAAATATATATTAAGCAGTGTAACACAAAAACATGGCAATCAGAATCTTCACGTGATATACATCAGTTGAATGTTTCCTAGTCAGCATACCATGTCCGAAATCGGGACGTCTTACGTTCCGCTTTTGGACATGTGTGCTGTATGGGTTCTGAGATTAATTGCTTCATTACAAATAAAGAAACATCTCATTTCTTTTATTTTGCAACAGTAAAGATCACTGATATTCTAAGATTTATTGTATTATGTTCGTTTGCTATCAGATTTATTTTTACGCTCCACTGCTTAATAAATTAATATTTGCTTTTTGACTAGTACATTTTGTTTTTGCAAAATTTCTTTTAATGATGGTAATAGCCTAGCAAACGAATGTAATACGTAACTGCTGTGTAATGTGATTAATATATATATGTCACATGCAATGTACATGTTCATTGCAGTTATGTGTCTGTATTTATTGGGAAATTATTTTGAAATAAATTATTTTTCTCTTTACACTAGTACGTACAAAATTTATGGCAGAAGGAGATGAAAAAATAACATTTCGAGATTCAGATGAGACTGAAATAAACTCTGAGGATCTAATAGAGTACATACTGGAAAAGCAGTCAGATAGCTTTATTTTAAATATTTGTAAAGAAACTTCAGTTGCCACCGGTAAGTTTGTTATAAACCCAGCAATATATATAATTGTGTACATTCAGAAAATGTAATATTTTCAAAAATTTTGTCATAATGTATTAGGATCATCATCTATGGTGTGTTCAACAGCAGCAATAGATTCATTGTCTGACAGTACATCGTCTGCTTGTGACGACGTTATCTGTATATTGCCTATTGACCAGTATTTGGAAGGTGCTACAAACAATTCTGCCAGTACGTCAGCTGCTTATGACGACATTGATATTTGTCTAACTCCTGTTAAAGAACATCTGAAAACTGCGAAAGAGAATGTTTCTGCCAGTACATCATCTGCTTGTAACAACACTAACATTTGTACATCACCTGCTGAGCAGTATCCCAAAATTGCTAAAGAGAATGTTTATCTGCTGAGTCAAGATCCAAAAAAGTACTTTTATAGACAACATATTAATTGACAGTAATATAAGATTGCTTTAGAAATAATTTAAGTAAAAATTAAAATAAAAATTAATGCATATGTATAGTTGTGTTTTGATGATATGACACAATATTTTTATATAGGTAGTTAACGAAGCTTTGAACGAAACAGCAATTGGACGTAATCTGCTAGAAGAATATGAAGTAAGTGCTACTTTGAAACCTGAATCTCGTCGAGCTTTGGTTAGATTAATTGTTGAACATATTCAAGAGCAGCATGGGTAAATAATCTTTTTTATGATACTCTCCCTTTCTGGTACATTATACAATTTAAACTTCATTGTTTCCTTTTATAGAATAATCCCAAGTACAAACGTCAAGATTTTTTACGCAAAAGGGATAGTGCAAAATTTTCCAACATTACGGGATCCCAGCACTGCAGAGGGATACGTAAGTATTTTATGTGTAAGATTTTGCTTGCATGCAAAAAATAAAGATTATTTTTTTCTATACATACACACACACATACAGGAGCTGTTCTACAATCCTAAAGATAGAAGCGGTTATTTGAGCTGGCGCCTTCGTACAGTGAATAGGATAACAGATTCTTACAATAATCCAAAAAAAGCCAAGATACAAGCAGGAATAGCTTTGTTAGCTAGTAGCAGCCCTGAAAATCCGAGAGTTCCTGATAGTCAGATAAATGAAAATCAAGAAAAGGAAATTGTCGAGTGGCTAAAAAATGCATCTCCAACGACACAATTGGCTGACATTGAAGTTAGGATGAGACAGTCATTAAAATATCGACGTACTATAATACTGGATCCAAAACTCTCCAAAAATATACTCATAGAATTTCCACGATTTCTAGATACGCCAGGTTTGGTAAGCCTTTTTTGTTTTAATTTAGAATTAAATAAAAGCAATATATAAGTTGTTTACTTATATTATTATTTTTTAGATACAAAAAGATTTTGAAGCTTTAATGCCAGAGCATTCATCCAAATTAATTGAAAACTGGCAAGAATTTGAAAGTAGAATTTTTAAAGTATCTGAAATTACAATTAAAAAAAAGAGTAAAAATATTGCATAAAAGTGTTTAATAATGCACAGAATTACAAACTTTTAATGTTGTTTTTCATTGATGTGATGAAGTGCAATATGTATGTTTATTGGCAGTATGGGACAAAACTATACAAACGCTATTTTTACTTCTGCATCTTCTACCACCAACAGCTAAAAGAAAAAAGAAGCCGAATTGTGCAACTATAGATGTAGCAATGTCACGTCTTATATCGTTTCATCAGGTAACAAAATAAATTAATAATTATTTGCTTGTTATTGTTTAGAACTTGTATCTATTGCAACCTTGCAGATATGTTTGTATACATATTCTACGTTTATTTATGTTTTATAAAATATTGCATATATTTTAGATTGGTCTTCCACTGCCATCCGAACAAGAACTTACAAAAATTAGTTTGCAGCCATTTCTACTAGCAGTCGGTTCTAATCAACAAGCAATCAGCAATTTTTATGTGGTCTTTGATGGAAAGCTTTTGCCATGCTCTGCTCACATGTTAAGTATTAGTGCTTTTGACACTCTATTCAAGGCTCATTATGTATTTGGCTGCAAATATGAAGAATCACTAGAAATATTCTGGAAATTTGTGCAGATGATATTCTATGACATTGATGTCGATAATCTTAGTTTTACTCCAAAAATGCGTGAAATACGTGCTCGTATTTTTAATGTAATTATTGAATAGTAAACATGGAAGAATATTTTTGTAGCATATGTAAGAAAGGAAACTTTAATATTAAAAAATTAGTGTGGCATTTACGTAACAACCATTCTATGTATCTATATGGGAAAAATCATCTTTCTTGTGGACAGCCAGGTTGTGCATTACAATTTTTCACTTTCACTGTTTAAGCAAACATTTGAGAAAACATTTGAGAAAACATTTGAGCAATTGAAACATTGCTCACAGTGATCTTCTTTATACAGCAGATGGTGTTAAAAGTCAAAATAACAATAACATTAATATACGTTGTAAAAGTGAAAATAACAATAATGTAAATATACAATATAATGAAGGTGAAAATGCCTGTAACAACACTCCACAAGAAAACTGTGAAATGGGTGCAGCACTCGTTTCCCAAACTTCTAATATAACTAATAATGTTAATTGTACTACTGATTCAATTCTTACTAGTGCAAAATTGAAAAGTATTGCTTGTAATTTCGCTTCACAATTAACTGCCTTGGGTATAACTGACCGTGCTATTGACTCTGTAATCGATGCGAGTACAGAATTAGTTACAGTGATTGCCAACAGTGTAAATGCTCTTTTTCAGTGTGGTCAAGTAGATCAATTGGAAAATCATCTAAAAGATGTATGCGGTGTATTTAAAAGCATTAATTCATCTTATAAGAGAAAAAATCATGCGTGTGGTCGCCACGCGCGTTAGAAGTGAAACTTCTGAAGGCAAGGCTTTGCCATAACTTTTCTGAAATTAATACAAAAACAATGCAACGGAATTAGTCACTCCAAGCCGCCCGCAACTCGAAAATATAGTGTTATACGCAGTTCTCACTATATCCGTCTTGCCAGTGCCGTACGCCTGATTGAATTTTCGTGACGCGTTTTCAAGTCGCAAAATCGAATTTACTTACCGATCCAAAAGGAGTTTCACTTTGTACGCCTGTTGGTCGAATTTTCGTGACACTATTTTGTGACGTTTTTTCGTTGTCGCACAATTGAACTTACTACCGTACCAATTAAAGAAGTTTCACTTCGTACGCCAATTGGTCGAAAATTTTCGTTACACTTTTCGTGTCGCATAATCGAACTTACTACCGTGCCAGAAGAAGAACCGTCTCGCCAACGCCGTACGCCTATTAGTCAAATTTTCGTTACACTTTTCGTGTCGCATAATCGAACTTACTACCATGCCAGAAGAAGAACCGTCTCGCCAACGCCGTACGCCTATTAGTCAAATTTTCGTTACACTTTCCGTGTCGCACAATCGAACTTACTACCGTACCAAAGAAGTTTCATTTCGTACGCCTATTGGTCGAATTTTTGTTACATTTTCCGTGTCGCACAATCGAACTTACTACCGTACCAAGAAAGTTTCATTTCGTATGCATATTGGTCAAATTTTCGTTACACTTTCCGTGTCGCACAATCGAACTTACTACCGTACCAAAGAAGTTTCACTTTGTACGCCTATTGGTCGAATTTTCGTTACACTTTCCGTGTCGCATAATCGAATTTACTACCGTGCCAGAAGAAGAACCGTCTCGCCAACGCCGTACGCCTATTGGTCAAATTTTCGTTACACTTTTTGTGTCGCACAATCGAACTTACTACCGTACCAAAGAAGTTTCACTTCCGTTACACTTTTTCGTGTCGCGAATCGAATTCACTACCGTGCCTAAAAAAGTTTCACTTCAAAAACTTATTTCTATCTATTTTATGTGTAACAATCTTATTTTTTTTACCGATACAAGATTTTTTGGCCTCCTATCAAAATATAGCCCGCCGAACCCTAGCTGCTAGCGACCGGCTATCATTACTCCAAAGGTGACTGTAGTTACCCCCGAAAGCTGACCGCGGTTGTCCAAGAGGCGACCATAATTACCCAACACGTCGGACAATTGCGGTCAATTCAGAGATTTTTATAATCAATGCAGGCTTAATTATTTATTAGCTTCTTTGACTTTTATGCTTCTACTTTCAAAGAATGATTGATGAAGTATCCGTCAACTATTTCATTTTGATTTTAAAGACATTTCTTTTTCAGAAAATAAGAAATAATTCTTACTGACTGCAATTCCCCCATTCTCCCCTACATATGTACTTTTATATGATTATTTATAACAATGTCCAAAACAGGGCGTGATATGATGTTATCTTTATATAATCATATTCGATTAGATCTACTCTTATATTTAATAAGGTCAAGCCAAATATGATTATATAAAGATAAGATTATATCGTGTCAAATTTCGGATTTGATTATATATGATCATATAAAATTACATATGTTTAGATCTTTTTATATCTAATAATGTATTTTTACATCTGATCATATTATAGGATACCTATTTTTTCTCATGATC
>NW_020222297.1:0-1464 GCF_003070985.1 Temnothorax curvispinosus
TATCTCTTCCTGCAATTTTCTGTTTCCTCCTATTTTTCCTAACTTCTCAACGAAGTGTTTTCTTCCTTCTTCGCTCCATATTCCTCTTCTTCTTGTCAATTCTATCTTTTCCCCTCTCTGTGTTCTCTTCGCTCCGCCTCTTATCCACAGTATTAGAGGGTGATGGTCTGACTCTACTCTATCCCCTATTTCTAGTCTTTCTATTTTTTCTCTGCTATCCTCATCACCTATAATATAGTCTATTACTGTTTCACCCTTTCCTCCCGTGTATGTGTATTCTCCTTCTTCGTCTCCCTTCATGCCACCATTTAAAATCATCAATCCTCTTTCTTCTATAAATTCTAGTAGCGTCTTACCATCCTTGTTCACCTTCTTATCTTTAGATTTTCTCCCTCTTTCTTTCCCATTTTCTTCATCTTCCTCTTCCCTTCCTCCCTCATCTCCCGTTCTCGCGTTAAAGTCACCTCCTATTATGGTCCTTACTCCTATTTTTTCCTTCTCTATGCAGTCATTCAAACCTTCTAACTTCTTATCAATGTCTTTGTTTACATATATTCCTATTATTTTCCATATTTCCTCCCCTATTCTTAGCTTGACTTCGACCCTGTTTTCCTCCTCTTCCCTCCCTCTACCCTCCTTTATTTCTTCTAACCCTTTTCTTATACCTACTAGCATTTCTCCGCATGTTCTACCTTTCTTATTCCTTTTATTCGCTATTTGTACTCTCCAACCAAATTCCTTTGGTAGTTTCTCTTTCATCTTCTCCCATCCTTTCTTATCCATCCATGTCTCCATCATAATAATCACATCCCATTTTTTTACCCCATCCCAAAAGTCTCTATCTTTATTTGTTATTACCGCTACATTCTAGAATACCACCTTCGTCTCTTCCCTCCCCCCTCCTTCTTCCTCCCCTTCCTTTATATCTACGTCTTCCTCAACTCTGGCTTCACCTCCTGCCGCTCTCTCTCCTTTCTCCCATTTACCTTCCTCATCCTCCTCGCATTCTTTGTTTTCATTCTCTTCGTTGTGACCTATGAAAGTCTTCCCTCTCCTCCAGTCTGCCTTTGTTTTCGTTCCATCTCCATTCCTTGTTGTCCTCCCACATCTTTTGATAACCAATTGTCACTCTTTTTCCTTTCTCTCTCTTCTCTCTTGCTATCTTTTTTATCTCTGTTTGTATTTGTCTTTCCTGTTTGGTGAGATCGTCATCCAGAAAGCTTCCATATTTCCTTCCTAGTTCCTTCTTTTTCTTCATGATGTCTCTTTTAACTTCCCAGTTTTTGCATTTCAAGAGTCTAATTTTGTATTCCCCGTATCCTATTTCTTGTATTTCTTCTATGCTTCCTTCTGTAGTATTTAGTTCTGCCATCAACTTTTCGAAATTCTCTTTTCTCTCTTTAACGTTTCTTAACTTCTCCTTCACGATTATGTTATTTTTTCTCCTTCTTCTTTCCGTCATCT
>NW_020222298.1:0-13933 GCF_003070985.1 Temnothorax curvispinosus
CGTCATGATTCCCTTCTTCTCGGGACAGCAAAGCTGTCGGCGCTGATATATATACCAACCGGACAAATTCACAGAACGCCTCATTTCCGAACGAGACGATGCGGTACTGCGAATTTAGGTCGTCGCCGTAACACCTCCAAAGCTTTAGATCTAATTGAAAGTTTAATTAAATGCACATCGGCCCCTATTACCGAGCCGTTTTACGATTCCCGATTCGGCAAACTTTCCGAAATTGTGCTAGATTAATCTTCCACTATGTGCGAATACTAATCACCGGTAAATTTAATTTAGAAAATTGCACCAACCCATTTTACTTTGTCTTTGCTCAAGTTAACGACAAGGCGTTTATAAGATTTAATATACCCATTCGTGCTAATTATTTTCTACTTTATTATGTATTATTGACGAGAATACATCGCGTCACAGCTTGTAGATACAGCTTTAAGTATTAAAACTTATATACTTCAAAGATTTATATCGAGAGATTTATATCATACCGCAATTAAATATTTTCACAGTTATGCATGGATAATTCTAGATGTTCATATGGAAAGAGATATTTCAGGAAAATAGTAAAATTGAGTTTGTGAATGTTGAATAGCCATATATTCAGTTAGTCGGTAAAATAAATACGCGAGCGGGAATTTAGTAATATTTTAACGCACGGCAAGATTTATATTTAAATATTTTTATTATGGAGTGTTAACTTTTATTGCATTACTAATAAATTATTTTCGTGTTTATAAATTGCGCGTTATAAATTGGAATAAAATATTTTTAATGTAAAAGTATTTAGTTTTAATTATAATATATTACTTATTCTTAAATTTTATATTTTATTAAAATTAATCTAATATTTAATATAATATTCTTTTATTACATGATGTGAAAATCTCTATAATTTTTTTACAAAGTAGGGATATCTACTTTAATAAGCCCTCAGGGTTTCATTCGTTTAACCGCTCTTTCTTTTCTTTCTTTATTAATTCTAGTCGCGGAGAGAATTCGAGTATTTTTCCCGCGATAATTTCTGGCGAATAATCACTTTGAGATACTAAATACTGACGGTGGCTACGATGTTAATTCATTTCGACGAGAAAATTCAAGTGAGATACGTGCTACGCTGATCAACATAGAGAGACTAGCCTGTAACTAGCCTGTAACAGCCTTTTATATTATTAACGACAAATGCAGAACACGCTCATGCACAAAGATTCCGTGCTATCCATCGATCGAGCTTTTTCTAACTTGCATGAAAAAGAGGCTGAACTCGTCGTTCATTACATTACGTAAATTAATTGAGATGGGTATTAATAAAACATAAATTATGTGTTTATAATGGTTCTTTTCTTGTTTCATATATATCTATTATGGGAAATACACACACATTTTATATTTTGTTTCATATTCCAACAATATCTAATTGTATATAATAAAAATTAAATGAAAATGTAATGTTTAATGTAATGAATATTATTTAACAAATTGACTTATCATGATCAATTAGTGTCTAAAAATCAATTTACAAGAGCCACAATCTTTTGTATAAATGTGCATAAGTGTAAAGTGAAATCTTGTTACGATGCAATTAGCTAAATAGAGTCTTTTAAACGTGTAAATTATTGAAATTTGCAAATGGAGAAAAAGAGAAATAATATGATGGTAATATGATGGTATTGCGTAATTGGATTGATAGGTTTTACTTATAACGATCAAAGAGAAAATTCTGTTATTGATATTAATGCATTTTCTTAATTAGAAAGTATATTATTAAAGTATATAAATATTTAATTTGCTGAATTAGAATAAAATTAGATCATAAAGATTATATTTGTCATTCGCAAACGCATTTGTCTAATATAACTTACGTAAAAGCCGAATTATAGTTGCGTACTATTGTGTAAGAAGAACTGCAACTAAACAAAAATATTGCCATAAACGTTCACGTGGCGCGGCGTGTATATCGCAACGTTTTAAAAGCGAACTTTGCATCGTTGGCGCAAGGCGTCAAGTTTCGAGCTCGGGCTTTCAACTCGTTGAACAGAAATAAAGGCTTTCCAGCTGGATATTTGCCAGTTGAAAATCTTGCATGAAAAAGACGCTCGCGGATAAAATTCTGGCGGAAGATTCTTTTTTTTTATCGGGAAAGTTTGAGATGTGCCCAGAGACAAGCAGGAGGCGAGCCACAATGCAAGAAAGTTTCCGGTTGAATATCTGCGGGAATTCGCCGCGGTTTGGCGCATCTTGGGCACCGGTAAACGTCCAACTGAACCATCGTAATTGCCATGACTAAGTTATTCACTTAAGCCACTTGGGCGACGCTCGGGTTATGCGTTATCCTCGCGATGGTGGCTGCATTAATCTCGGAGCAGGAGGGTGCTCCGTCGTCTTCCACATTCCCTGCGCCGCGCCCTTCGTCAACCATGGAAATCGCTCTTAATTCTTGATCATAGCCGGCCTTAGAACTAATAGCCCTCATAGGAGAGACAGATATTATGAGCGTGGAACTTTGCTAGATGTACGAGAAAACACGTGGCGTGATTTCTCCCATTTTATTATAGCACTTTCGTAATTTTCATTTAATTGAATCTTCTGGGAGACTTTAATTAATCAATCTTGTTCTGCAATCTGCGCTAAGGTCTGAGTAAAAGAAAGATTAAAAGAAAAAGGTCGCATTAAAGAGCAGATTTAGGGCTCAGTCCTTATTTACGTCCTCGTTCTCTACATTTGAAATCATTGTCGTTTGGTCTGTTGCGTAGTCTAGAGTCTAGAAACTTTCGAAATTCAAGTCAGTTATTTCAAGTCGCAATTAAACCAAAATGTATTCGATAATCATCTTTTCGGTCATTCCACCATTCTTTACAGGTAAAGGTCTATCCAGGGAATACTAATGTCTTTATATTATTTTTTATTAAGTACTAATATCTTTATATTATTTTGACAGATGTACTATTAGCGATTGCAGCTAATCTTGATACGAACGACAGGATAATATTTTTGATTATAGTAGCAATAATTTATATATGCTGTGTAATAATTTACTACTTATTAAAGTACGGGTAAACATATATCTTACAATTAAGTTTAAATTAATTTATTCTTATAATATACATAGGGTGCATTCGCGAGGAGACGCTATTAACGCTATAAACGCAAACGCTATGAACTTCGTTCGAGGAGCCAATAGCGCGATAGCGATAGCAAGCTCCCCGAACGCAGCTTAAACGCCAATAGCATTTCGTGCCTCACCTCGAAAATATAATAGCAAAAATAGCGCGAGTGATGACGTCACGCTGCCTTTAGAGTGACGTCATCATCGTATATCACAGCGCCACAAAGCGTCTTCTCGAACAGTTTTGGACGATAATTGTGCTAATAGCGTGCTCCCCGAATGCACCCATATATATATAAAGAGAGAGAGCTCCTATTTTTACAATATTTATATATTTCCAAAGAATTTTTTATATAAAATTATTATTGTAACCACGACATGACATACTGACACACTTTACAATTAGTTTTACAATTGCGTAGAGAAGTAAAATAAGATTTAGAATATTTTTAAGATTTTTTATATAGATTAAAAGCGATTTCTTTACGTGGAAAATATCTTGAAAATATGTCGTATATAGTGTAACAAATATATAATATATTATAACTATCTGAAACCAATTTTCAGATTTAGAGTTTACGGCGACGAAAAAGATTGTTAGTAATATTAATTTGTTGATACGACATGTCATACACAGATGTTACTTGGATCGAGCAAAATGGTTTTCTTCTATCTTCAGAAAGCATTGTTGTAATTTATGTCCGCAGTGAGCCAGGCGAAGCATCAGCAGAACTCAAGTGCCAATAATGCAATCGCCCCATTGAATGTCCCGGAGGGTAAAAATGAAGATGTTCGTGATGTTCTTGAAGGACCAATTGGAGAGGTGCTTGCTCAAAGTGGTACCACGGCAGTTCTGCCGTGCAAAATTCCCGATCCTGGAGCTGGAACAGTAAGTGTCACACATAACGATATATATTTTACTTCAGTTCATTTGAATGTCAATGTTTCTTTCGATCATTAAAAGTATATCTATATGTTATTTTTTTCACCGATAAGAAATAATTGCAATATGCATGACTAATTTTGTCAGATCTTTTTTATGTCTGTCGTTTAAATATGTATTGTTAAAAATAATGTTATATAAAAATTGATTTTCGGTCGCGTTGTATTTTACTAGCAGTATACGCAATTTGAAACGGTACAAATTGAATATTATTTACAAATGCAGTTATTAATATTGTGCTACAATAAATTATAGTAGATATACGAAAAGAATTAAAATTCTTATTTGTTACGTAAATGTGGAAATCAGCTGAAAACATTATTCACTGAATTAAAATGCTTAATTGAAATACGTAATAAACGAGTAATTTTTCAGGGAATTATTTCTCTGACGGAATATTGAAATATTAATAATCAACATTTTTCCCTGCTCGATTCCTCTCTTCGTACCATTTCTCTACCCCATCTCAAAAGCTCGTCCGCTTCTTCCATTCACACCAGATTTTCCAGATTTTCATTTCCGTTATACGGACAGGTCCGAACGATCCTCATTTAATTTCCGTTTCCTATCGAGCACATGCCAAGCGCGAGTGATCCATAAAGAAAGGAGTATTCGCTGTTTCTAATATGGTTGGCGTTCGTGTCGTAGCGGTGAAACGACCATTCAAATGTAAACCGTCGGGACGGTGAATGACAAACGCGAAGATAAAATTTGCAATGTCGAAGAGGCTCTTTGCAGGAAAAATATCCTCCATCACGGCCGCTATTAAAGTTGAAGTGCAAATTTTCTTTAATACACGAATTATCTCGGCAATCGCTTGCTGACAATATTTTCAGACGCGTTTTATCTTCATCGCTTGGTGCTTCGTCAAAAAAGAACAAAATGAATTACGCAACACGCCAAGACAACGACATGCGTGACTAATTTCCATTTATCGCACGTGATGACGTTGATATATCTCCACACATCGCGTCCAGGGGTCTGTTCAATGAAGAATTACGCACCGTTCTTTGAAAAAAAGAATTATTTTTGTCAAAGTATGGTATCAAATAAAACAATATATTCTTTTAACTTTGTGAAAAAACTGATTCTATTGTGAAGATGTTAAAATTTTTTTGTTGCAGTAAAAGTACAAGAAATGAAAAAATCTCATACATTTATCTTTATAAACGGGCTTAACGTAGCGCGTTTTAATAACTCTTTATGGATCTCAGGTTTCTTTGATTTGTCGAGTTCGCGATTGAAAGCACAGACATGTATGATACTCTATTCCTTATGGACATATAGATTCTGCGTAACCACGCAAACATGTGCGTCCTATATACGGCCTGCGGTGTTGAAAGCGGAAACGAACGCGATGCGCCATGCTGGAGGTATAAATGATAGGTCGATATGGTATTTTTGCTCGTGAGTTGCGGGCTGTTTGCTCTCTCTCTCTCGCTCTCTCTCTCTCTCCCTCGCTCTTTTTTTGCCTGCGACCCTCGCTATGTACTTTAATGCTGCAGCCGTCGGTCCAGCAAATTGCCGCCCCAGTTTTACGGTCTACAGCGGTGTGGTACTTCGGCATAGCGTATGCTCTTTGTCTTACTTAGAGTGCCACGAGAAAAATCAACGGACAATCTGCGTGAATGGCGTACGCATCTGCATTCGTGCTTCATCCCGAATTATTTTCACTCATATCGGACTCGGTATTTCGGTAACGATGAACGTGAAGTATTGATTGACCCAAACAACACTTTAAAAAAATCAATGTCCATGGCTCACCACACGAGTTAGAAGTGTTCCTTTTAGGACTCCATCCGAATTCTCGCATCTCCCTCGCGCCTCTTGACGTCCACATTAACTCGGCTTTTCTCCGTGGGAAATGGGGGATTACACCCCCGCCAAACCTCGCATCTCGTCGGTCGATTCAGTATTTGGAATGTATTCTCTCGTGAACAATGCCGAATTCCGCGCTGTTATACCAGATGCCTGTTACGCGCTTGCCTCTGCCATGCCCTCGCGAAGCCGAGAAGTTCACTCGGGAATATTTTAGAATATTTTAGCGGGTTTCAACATTAAACCAAGGACGCGCCAGATGCCGCGTGAAACTGTATTTTCTCTTTTTTTCTGTCCCCGTCCGGAAAAAAGGGGTGAAGAAGGAACGAAAGGGCAATCCGCGTTATGTGCATACGCGATATCGAGATGGTGGAAACATTCCTCTCTCGATACTCGCTGGCTGGGTATACTTTAGAAATCGGAATGGAATTCCGAGAGTCGACAGACGATTCTCTCTGTGCGACAGGCGACGCACGTTTCCATGAAATTCCGACGGGTTTCCCGGTGCCAACAACATCGCGCGAGACGTAAGCCGACTTTAAACGCGCATTTTCCAACACACCTGTTTCGTATCGTTTGAAAACGGACTATACATATGTATAAAACTGTCATATTTGGTGTGGAGCCGTCATACGGAGTATGTCAAAAGTTATAGGCTATCGTCTTTAAATAAAACGACAAATTCCTCGATAGTGATCAAATCTCGTTACGGATGTACTTTTCATTAAAACAGACATTTTTAAATAAAAACTCTTCGCATTATCATTCCTTCGGTGGTTTTCGCATTTATAAACATGATCCTGCAGCATCTCTTCCTTGGGCATTTAATAAATTATACTTTTACGGAAAAACGGGGATTCTCTTTTGAGTTCTGTAGGCTTCTTTTCTAAACAGAACAGATGCTCGCTTTGACATAAATTGAAATAGCGTTTCAATAGTCGGAAACAAATCAATAACGCGCTACGTGTCAATGCTGAAGGCCGTAACCGCCATAAACGGGCATGAAAACTTGGGAACGCTCTCGGGGGATACGGCATGTTTATACGAAGTCCACGGAGGGTTTGCTCTTCTTCCTTTGATTTCTAGATTTTACAGCTCCGCTGGGTACGAAGAGTAAAGACTTCAGCTCGTAATTTACTTACAGCGAGAGTATTCCAGGTTTCTTGCCACTTCACGCATTTTACCAGAGTTATGTACAAATTTAACGGCAGCAAAGCGATTTATGTTTTTAACATCCATTTTCTTCACAAAACTTCGTTTCCAATAAGCGCATAATTGCACGAAAAGGAAGTACCCTTGATTAAATTATTGAAATGCATTTATATCTTAATCGAGTAAAATTTTAGCAAATTGAACTTGATTTAGTGCTTATTATTTATATGAAATAAATAATTTGTTGTTTGTTAGGCAAGTTGATTTTGCGGAAGAGGTAACTGAAAGCAAAATTTATCCATAATGAATATAAACCAAATAAATTTATCTAAAATGAATATATAAGTAATAAATTATAATAAATATATAAATGGTAAATTCCTGGATAGAGTAATTAAATCTCGTTACGGATGTACTCTTCATTAAAACTGTCGACATTTTCAATTAAGAATTTCTTCGCTTTGTCAATAAATAAATATTGATAAATAGTACCATATTTTACAGTTAAATAAAAAAAACCGTAGCTTTAATTTTATGAAAATTTCAGAAAATCAGAACTGTGAGCTTGAGATGTTTTCCTATAACAGTTTGAAAAATTGATATGTTTATTTATCGTTTTTCGCTGCATCGGACCGATCGCTCGCTGGCGCGATTTTTGTTCTGGACGATACAAAAGTTGCAAAATCTAAGGCCACTTATGCAAAACTCCCTGTCACGAACCGCATATAACCTCGACGAATCCCGCGCGTCGTCGTCAACCATGAATAAAAGATGAATTCATGCGCGTCTTGTGTACTACAGAAATACAGAAACAAGAAATAAGGCTGCCCCAAGGCTTCTTTATGCCGCGGCTAAGGCCAAAACAAATAAAAAGTGCCTCGCTATCGCGGGTGGCAAAAGGGGCGGGGTTGAAGAAAGGGAGGGGAAAAAGTGCATTACATCTTGTCTATGTAACTGCCGTCGTACGGAAGTTTATCCTTTTTGCGACGAAGTAACATGTCGTGTATTCATATAGTGATAACCAGATATAGGCGTCGTAAAATTTGTTCAAACGATGAATAAATGGTATCTGTCTAAACTAAAGTATTATTTATTAAAATATGGTATGTAATAATGACTAGTAAATTGAGTTTAAAGGATGAATTGATTCCTGAATTGAGAACCATGTCTAATTATCTACTTCCAATTTAACCTAATTATTACGCTGAATCATTATTACATTTTCTTAATTATAGGTTCCTTAATTATGCGTTATAAATTAATATATTTTACTTCGAGATAATAGCATTAGATATGTAAATAAATGATAAATCTATAGATATACAAATCCATAGATATAAATAAGAAATATAATATGTAATATCATTAGATTTATCGCACGAATTCTTCCATTGAATGTTTTCATTCTAAAAATATTTTTTTAATAGCAAGAAGTTTCTTATAAAATCTTCTATTACACGCGTTTCGATATCCACTATTTTAAGGATGAGACACAGTACAAATTCCTGCGCGTATTTTCTACTTATAAGATATCGTATTACCGTGTGTAAATTATCGGCAGACTTCTTTTCGCGTTTTATCAACGAGCTCCGGGATTCTTCAGTTTAAAACATCATTTATCTTTTCTTCGGAATGCGCCGAAAAAGTTTCGCGCAAAAGTTGAGCGGCGGAAATATTCAAAGCCGTTCTTGTACCCAGCTTCTTATATTCGCCGTATTCTCTCAAGTATCCGGTGTTATTTTAAATCCAGGAGAAACTCCTGAGAGAGATATCAAACGTTTCTTTTTACGGCAGTTCGTACGGACGTATATATTCAGAGAAATTTTCGCTCTAACGTAAATTGAGACTCGGGAAGTCGAGTTACACCCGATGGTACCGGCTGCTCGAGAAGCACAATAAGGCTATTTGTTTCGTCGCGGAAGGATTCGCGATCCGGATGGAACCTGCGGAGGCCGGACGTCTTAAGTATGCTTTCCGCGCGGTAATTAATCATTATTCCCCGCGGGCCGCGATTCATGCTCGAGAAGTCAAGTGCGAATTATGCAAAGCATAGCGCTCGATCCTACGAGTTTGGCTCTCAATTTGACGCGTAACATTATATGGCGACTGTGCGTATAATGCGATTAATTTATTCTGCCAAGACCTACTCATATCGGGCGTAATGCACTTATCTCATCCAGGAAATGCGTCAACGTTGCGCGATAACGTAACGTGTGGTATATCTGTAATGGTAACCGTCGGAAAGATTACCTGCTCGACTCGGAAACGCCGCGAGGGAGAGAACGTTGACCTACGGTAAATCACGCGATAAATGTCAAACAGCTAGGCGGTAAAGGACGCGCGGGTACCCGTCCAAGTGTTACGAAGGAGTCGACGTTTTGTACCCGCGTGCTCTTCCTCAACATCATCCTCGACGAAGAAATGAATATGCGTATGGGTTACTTCCAAAGTGGAGTGCTTCCTCGAGGAACGTCTTCGGCTACGATGAATCGTGGGATAAGACGGGCGAGGGTATAATAGAGGATATCCGGGTGGTGAGATACGGAGGGATAGAGTGCGGCGGCGCTCTCTCCCTTTGAGAACGTAGATGGAGCGAATGAGAGTTCGGCGGAATGGGGAATTACCGGAAATGAAAAGATTCGAGCGATGAATTCCTTCGTAGACATATTGAAACATTAAATTCCCGCCTCTAAAAGTACCCGAACACCTTCTCGCCTCATCGTTTGTGAAATTATACGTGTTTTTTCCCGTTTTGCGGGGATAACATGAGTTTTTTTTTGCTGGTTTGAGGCAAGATACCATTAGTGAAATGGGCGGATTCGAGAGCTCGTTCTTCCGGAGGATTCGATACCGCAAAGTATCCGCTTTGCGGATACTTCGGCTTCCGCTTCATTCGGTCTTCGCCTCGATTCCCGTGCGTGTGATATAATTTGTTTTACACCGAATCGAGAAAATACGTTTCAAAAGAGTCTTTCTACGTGCAAACTGAATGAAATGTATCGCGGTGAAACGCGATTGATAATCACGAACAGGTAGATCAGATTGGATGGCACGGATGGGATCGATATCACGGAAATGATGAAAAATAGATTAAGCGTTTTAATGCTTTCACATCAATATACATATGGAATATTCATTTGCAAAGCTAATGTAACGTAAATATATTATACGTGTTACATTATTTAGTGATAGCTGCGATTTCTTATTAAACTCGAAATAACGAAATTGTGCGGCATGTATGTCGTTTATTTATTTGAATCAATAGATCTTTATTTGATTGAATGTTTAAAGTGTTAGATTCAAATTGTTATCGAAAGCATCGTGCGCAGAAATTCTCTGTGTGATTGGCTAACGTCAATCACTCCTAAAATCATAACATCAATATTTGATTAAATAAAGTAATAGATACAGTGATTGAGCGATGCACAGCAATTGACTATAACACACTTTTACATCTCAATACATCAAAATCGACATATCGATTATAATTGTTTTCAAACTAAACCTCGATAGTGTGTTCTCTCTTGTTAAACTATAATCAATGCGCAAATTCACTGTCACTTCAAGTTCACAAGAAAATCAATTTTTGTTGTAAACTAACTTCATGCAAGAGTTGCCTTTAAATGCCCACATCTCTTCGCGATAAAAATTAAGTTAATCAATAAAAGTAAATGACTTGGTATATGTTTTATAATGAAATATCCAGTACTTCTGATAACTTAAGCTTGATATAAATTATTTAAATACCTTGATTAAAAAAAGGAAGACACATGTTCTACGAATATTTTTATTCCAAGCGATAGTTTATGTTCTTATCTTTATATGAAAATATTCGACTGATAAAATTAAATTGTAACATTAAAAAAAAAAGGAAATGTATCATTTCTATTAGTGATCGCCACGGAAGGTATAATATGTGAATTGTCAGAACTAAATTATCTTTAATATCAAGAGAGGAGTTTCACCTCCAGTTCTCTTCGATCTTGTAAGTAATACCGTCGCCTCTACGTAGCTCTAAGTTCCCGAGGTTGTGACACGTATAGAGCGCGGCTGTGTAGCGGTTGGCTTGATTCTCGCGCGGGGGCGGATAGGTGAAGGAACTTTTCTCATTACAAGAATACTTTTAAAATGGTTCGTTTGATAAACGAATGAACTTTCGGTGTTCCTTATCGGTAGCAATCCCGATGCTTGCTATCGAGCAAGAGTTGAAAGCGATCGCGAGAGTGCAGTAGCGATAGGAACGGGGCGGCCTTTAATTTCCTTCCTGCCGTTACCGCGGCTTCATTGCGAGTGGAAATATTCTTATCACTGCAAAAATTATTCCCCTTTCTTTTTAATCGAGCGACAAGCATTTTCATAGAAATTCTTCGAATTATTATTTCATTATGATTTAACGCGCGCTTCAAGCACCGTGATTCTGTAATATCGCGCGTTTAAACGCAGTTTTTGTCGTCACGCTTCCTGCTATTCGCTTTTTCGAGATGTCTGGTATGCAACGGCACAGATTTCCGATCGCAGATGGCAATTCCCGGCCGACGGAATAAAGAATGTGTCGGCATGGGTAGCTTGGTATGCTGTAATCGGGGTATTTCCCAATTAAGCGTCCCACGGCGGTGTCAGCTCTCGGCTTGTGTGCCGCGTGTGTGCCATGCACTTTCCGCGCGTGTAGATGCCATTTACTTGCCGCTGTACAAAGTCTTTCCCGCTTAGGCTAGCAATCCCTACATCGGCTTAATAGCTTCCCGCGGGAATTCTGGTGCCATCGGTTACCTAACCCGCGTCTAACAAGACTGATGATGATGATCGAGTCAGGCAAGATAACGTAAGAGGAAATTAAGTATGGAGGAGGCCCGACACGGATCGGACATGCTACTCCAATTTGCATTTCGTTCCAAGTTTTAATTGGTTTTAATCCTTTGGCGGACCTACACCCGGCTTTTCGCTCGCCTCGTACAAACTTTTAACCCTTTCCGCTGGAAAGTCAAATAGGCCCGCCGCGCGCACATACTTCAACAGTTTCCCTCGTTGAGGCGAATATACCGCAGTATCTTTTCGTACGTTCAAGCTAAAAATATTTAGAAGGGGTATCACTACTTGTAATTCCTGGGATAATTTAGATGGGGATGTCCACGTGTAATATACATATGTCATAATGTTCATTAGTTTCGCTTGAAAGCTTTAGTCGTTTTAGCGCAACTGGGTTGCTTTGACCTCTTAATGTTTCTAAGTAACCCCCTTAATTGGCTACGCAAGTAATCTCAAGCAATGAAGTTCACGTACTCGGCAGCAAGACAGGAACATCGTTCGTCCTAACAATCCGTATGTGTGTGTATAACCGTATCTGGAATTAGTTGAAACCGAAAGACGGACATTGGGGGGGATCTTTGTCCTTCCGACTGTTCGCGTAGACACTGGCGAAGTTCTCGTAACTTCGCGCCGATTGAAGCAAACTCTACTACCCGATAACTTTCACCAGTCAAAGACTAGCGACGTGCAAGCAAACACGCGCGCGCACACATACACACCGTGCACGTCGGTGCGCCGTAGATAGGTCCTTTTCGTGGTGAGATCCAGGATTACAGCAAGTACTCGGGATTACCGGGTTTAGCGTTACCAGAAATGTCATATCCTTGGGAATTGGTTTCCCCAGGATGTATTACGTGGAATCGGCTTAATTATGTTTCTGCCTGGAAGTACTAAGACGTTTACGATGGAGTATGTCCCGACTGGGGATTCGGATAGAAAAAATGATTGGTTTGGCAACGTGACGTCTCTGATCCACCGGATCGAAATTTAGGAGGAGGCTTCGTAACGACGAACTTTCTAATTGGAAATAATTAAATTTCACCGAGAGCTATTGGTTAACAGGCATCTTCGTTGTTACGTTCAAGAAACGTAGTTCCTCGTAATACATACATTGATAGATGTTGAATGAGAGAAAAATTTATTATTAACGTAAAAAATATTTTAAGAGCTTTCTTTAAGGATATTCTTTTCCTGTAAAAAAAGTTTTCAATAAGGAATTTTTCAATGCTTAAGAACACTCGTATTAAGATTAAAATGGTTATAATTATAGATAATAATATGTTTGCAAATCAACTCTCTTTTATATTTCAATGATTTAACAGATTTTGGGTTTACGTGAATAATTAAATAAATTGATTCTCTTCGGTTGTGTTAAAAAATGGCGCAGAATTAATTGTATCGCTACATAATTAAAATACGGTATGTAACCGCTATTTGCATTTCGCTATTGAGCATAGTTTTGTGGTCTGCTCTCTGGGGAACGAAAATTACCTTGAAATTAGGGTGCTCTAATGGCCATGATAATTGATATTCGATGTGCATCGAGGTTTCTCTCTCATTGCCTGACGTACATATTTGTTTCCATATATTGTTACTGTAAATAGCCTAAATGCTTTCAAACATTATGTATACCTATGCATATAGATAGTTTTCATTATCCAAGTCTTGCAACTATAATCGTATAATTGCTTTTTTAAAAATAAAAGATCTGACAGTCCTGTAATATTCCTGTAAAATTATACTAATTTAAAAGCTTATACGTATTAATTGCTTCTTGTTTTTTTTGTTATAGATCACGTGGGTGAGACGCAGGGATAGACAGTTGTTAACAGTCGGTACCAGCACACACTCAATTGACAAGAGATTTGTCGTCAGGCATTCAAGCACCGATTGGCAACTCACAATACGCACAGTAACTTTGGACGATGCCGGAATCTATGAATGTCAGGTAATTTGGCAAAGCTTTTATTGTGATATTTTTAATTTTCAGAATATTTAACTGCAATGTTATAATCTTGATTTAGCGTATTTTTACTCGTATTTTTAGATTCCAACATTAAGATATAACATTTAATTCGCATATCTTATCTTTGATCGTGTAA
>NW_020222299.1:0-3275 GCF_003070985.1 Temnothorax curvispinosus
AACCTTCGAGACCTCTCTCTCGACTAACCCTTCTATTTCTCTAACATCAGAAGTGGGATCGTCTCAACACCGAACAGCAGGACAAGCAGATTCTGACTCTCCACCGCTGAATACGGTAACAGATTTCTTTAAGTTTGCTATAACGGAAGTTATGGAAAAAATGAGTACAGAAAATAGAGCGACTGTGGCAGAGATGATGAGACTCATACGCCCGGATGAGCCGCCACGTACCCGGATATCAGACGTTTATTTTCCTTTATATGACCCTGATGGTGGCACAGATGTACGAGAGTGGGTTAACCTTATTTCTCGGACACAGAAAGAATATAACCTGAAAGACCATGAGGTTCGATTAAAAGCGGCTAGTGTGTTACAGGGTCGTGCAAAAACATGGGCGGACGACAGCTTATTGAGAACGACTACTTGGGAGGAGATGTGTAAAGATATGCTGGAAACATTTGAACCTGAATCGAGGTATTTCTCTGACGTGTTAAAATTTCGAAATTATACCATTGATGATGCCGTAGATGTTCCAGAGTACCTCTCCAAAGTCTGGAGAATGTTCAAGCGTATCGTGAAACCCAATCCCACTGAAGCAGATGCCGTAGAATTTGTAATTGGAAGCGTAGACGACGATAGAATTCGAACGGAATTGCTTAACAGTAAATCAAAGACAGTTCCGGAACTGATCGCAATTGCCAAAACAATGCGAAAAAGAAAACTACCAAATCGACAGCGAGATTTTTCGAATAAAAAACCACGTAGTGAAGATGATCGACAGAAGGAACCATCAATTACTTGCTTCGTTTGCGGAAAAATTGGTCATCGTGCTCGTGACTGTAAAATGAACGCGTTGAACAAGGCTAAGGAGTCACAGCCATCTACGAGCAATCTAGGACGTCAGGGTCAAAACGAGTTAAAACAATCTTGCTCATTTTGTTCGAAGATTGGTCACACATTTGAGACTTGTTTTAAACGAATGGAGTCAGAACGTAAGAATGTTAATTTATGTCAAGCGTCCACGCGCCCGTGTAATGTCATAATGGCCAACTTCCGTGGACGACCCTTAGAATGCATCTTTGATAGCGGAGCGGACTGCTCTCTAGTACGAGAATCGATTGCGGCATCCTTACCAGGAGAGAGATTAAGCGTAATAAAATGCTTAAAGGGGATTGGTCCGATTCCTATCTTTTCGTCATCACAAATCAAGACCACGTGCGAGATCGATGGATTGACGATTGAGTTAGAGCTTTATGTTGTTCTGGATCATGAGATACCTGTAAATGTATTAATTGGCAGAAATTTATTTGAGATTCCAGGAATTAGAGTAGAACTGACTGATTCAGGTACGACAATTGCAAGGGAGCCAGAAGAGCGTCAAGTGCTGCAAGTTCAAGGTACACGATTCGATCAAATAGACAGCGACCTCACCAAAGCAGAAGACAAAGAAGCATTGAAGAATCTGTTAACTAAGTACAAACGTATTTTCGTGAAAGGATATAGCAAGACAAGAGTTACCACGGGAAAACTCGTTATTCGCCTGAAAAATCAAGACAAGGTCGTCCAGCGGCGCCCATATCGCTTAGCACCAGCAGAGAGGGAGAAGCTACGGAAAATTATAAACGAACTTTTGGAGAATAACATTATTCGTGAGAGCCAATCACCATTCGCCAGTCCTGTCATACTAGTGAAGAAGAAAAACGGTGAAGATAGGCTCGTTGTTGATTATCGAGAACTTAACTCCAACACCGTGCGAGAACATTATCCACTGCCGTTGATAACTGACCAGATTGATCCACTTGCGGACGCACATTATTTCACGTGTTTGGATATGGCTTCTGGTTTTCACCAGATCCCCGTATCAGAAGATTCGATTGAAAAAACCGCATTTGTAACACCGGACGGACAATACGAATACTTGACCATGCCATTCGGATTATGTAACGCCCCTGAGGTGTATCAAAGATCAATCAACAAAGCTTTGAAACATACAATAGCTCAGGTTTACATCGACGACGTGCTGATTCCCGGGCGAACGTTTGAGGAGGCTTTAGAGCGACTAGAACTCGTGCTTGAGGCCTTAATGGACGCTGGATTCTTGATAAATTTTGATAAATGCTCCTTTATGAAGAGATCTGTAGAGTATCTTGGATACGTTATTAAAGATGGTAAAGTCCGGCCCAGTCCATCTAAAATTGAAGCTTTGGCGCGGTCTCAAATACCGAAGAATGTTAAACAGGTGCGACAGTTTAATGGCCTGGCTGGATACTTTCGGAAGTTTATACCGAACTTTTCGCAAGAGATGATTCCGTTGTACGAGTTAACAAAATCAGGCGCCAAATGGGAATGGACCGATACTCATGAAGCTGTGAGGAGCAAGATAATCGACTACTTAACTTCAGCACCGCTACTAACCATTTTTAAGGAAGGTTTGCCAATCGAGTTACATACAGACGCTAGCTCAGCGGGTTTCGGCGCAGTACTTATTCAGATCAAAGAAGGACGACAACACGTTGTAGCATACTTCAGTATGAGAACCACGAAGGCTGAATCAAACTATCATTCTTATGAGCTGGAGACGTTATCGGTGGTACGGTCAGTAAAACATTTTCGACACTTTTTGTATGGTAGAAAGTTTACAATTGTTACAGACTGCAATGCCCTCAAAGCATCACGTTACAAGAAAGAGTTACTTCCACGCATTCATCGATGGTGGGCTTTTCTTCAACACTATGACTTCGAAGTGGAGTACAGAAAGGGAGAACGACTTAAACATGCCGATTTCTTTAGTCGGAACCATATTGTACCAGCTGTAATGAATCTGACTAATGATGATGATTGGCTCATTATGGAGCAACACCGAGACCTGAAGTTGAAGGAGATTATCGATTCAAAGCAACACAATCAAGAGTTGTACCCGGAGTATGAGTTAAGAGACGGAGCTCTTTGTTTTAAAAGGCAAATTAACGACAAATGTGTTTCTCTGAAGGTGGTCCCTCGATCGTATCAATGGAGTCTAATAAATCACTATCATCAGGCCATAAAACATTTTGGTTGGGAGAAAACCCTGGACAAATTACGAGAGAACTTCTGGTTTCCTAATATGTCAACCACGGTACGGAATTTTGTGGACCGTTGCGTCGTTTGCAAGACTATGAAGGGACCGTCAGGAGCAACACAAGTGGAATTACATCCGATAGACAAAGTTGCAGAACCATTTCATACTATCCACATTGACATCTCAGGCAAATTGAGTGGACCCGCCGTTAAGAAAG
>NW_020222300.1:0-6700 GCF_003070985.1 Temnothorax curvispinosus
ACATCGATCACTTGATACGCGTATTAAATAGTAAATAACTAGTAAATAAGTCTGATTATTGGCTGATCAGTTCAAATATACTATTTGATACGCGTATCAAGAGATCGGTGTAAACTAGGCCTATAAATCTATAGCATACGTAACGTTTACTATAGAAAATGCGCGCATATGCGTGAAACGGAACGGACCCTTACATAACGCATAATGCGTAAGTATAAGAAAATTGAAGGTCTATCCAGACAAACTTGCATAGGTGCATAACCATATGCATAAAGAAACGGATTGGTCTATTTCCTTATGCACATGCATATGGATCAATTAATTCTCTTATGCTTATGTTTATGCGCTATGCAAGTTTGTCTGGATTGACTGCGTTATGCAACTGTCTGTGCTCCCCGCTTAAGGAAGTTGGTTGAATGGTTGCATCCCACTGCGGGCCAGGTGGCGCGGCAGGGGGAAAGCATATAGGTTAGATTTTCGTCGCATGAAATAAACTAATTTTAGCAAATAAATATGTGGAATGCATTCAATTGTTGTTTCTTAAGGTTTAAAAAGAGTTGTTTGTACAATTAAAACCCAAATTCGTTATTATCCACGTTGAAATGTGGCAATAATAAATGTGGTCCTGTCTTATTTGTACAATTTCTTGATAACTATAAAGACAAATTATTTCAGTCTTCGAGAAAGTTCTTCCTAAATATGTAAAGAATTATTTGCACCTATTTTCATTAAATTCTTATCATTTTTAATATACTTTCGAGAGTTACATTACAGGTTAGGTAACATTTTTGCTGTGTCGCCCATGTATAAGAGAGAGACAAGAGTATAATTTCAATAATTAATTACTCGACAATCATGCAGACAATTAATTGTCTTCAACTTTGGCATGGACGACAAATTCTCATAGACGAATATTCTCCATAAATTTGAACTAATTCTTATCAAATTGATTTAAGCAACCACCCTCCTTAAGTGTGGTCTGATGTGTATACACACAGTTTCTAGACCTATGTCTGTGTCTAATGATGTCAAAATAATATTTAATAATTATTATTTACCAGAGACATCTACTAACAGAGATCTATTAGATATCTTATTTGAGACATTTCTTAAAAATGTTATCTTTGGTATCATGCTAAATGATATCAGTTTGGTCTCCCATAATAGATATCATAATGTTATCTTATTTCTGACCCATTCAAATGCGTATTTAAATATGAACGGCTCAGAAACTAAATAACATTATGATATCTTTAATGAGAGATCCATATATTACGATGTCTTTTAAAAAGATATCATAATAATAATGTTTTCAAAAAATGGATTTAACCTATAAAAATTTTGCGCTCAGTGAGCTTTTGCTTTGTGCAATATCTCGTATTGTAATCAGTTTGTAAGTATTATATATCTTACTCAATATCGTTATTGATAGAGAAAAACGTGTTTTGATATTTCGTGGCAAATTTTGCTAACAATTATCTAGTAAGGATTTTCAAGTAAGGATTAAAAAGATAGATATCTTCGATTAACCTATCCTATCAAGAGCAGTGTCTTGCGTCAAGTGTAAGTGTAAGTATTGTAAGATAATTGTTAATTTGTTTGTAAGGATGTCCGGAAAACTGTTGATGAGAAGATTGAATCACTGGATCACGTAAACTGTATTTAAAAAAAATACGGGGTACATGAAAAATACATGATGTATTTTCCGGCACAGTTTGGGATAGCTGACAGCTGACATCGATGCATTTGTATGAAAAATGCTGTGTTATTCACATATGAAGAAAACTGTTTCTATCGAAGGTAAATATTATAATTGTAATATACAATTAAAATAAAAGTGATTGAAAATGCTGCAGAATAAAGGAAAGATATTTATAAATTTAATCTGAAAAAATGCTTAAGTTTATATGTATATTTTGTATTATATTTCTACTTATATTTTCTATATATAATAAAAACATATATAAATATGTATATAAAATATCTTGTATTAATATGAAAAATAGAAAATGCCGAACTGTGTAGCTTCTGGATGCTACAATTCGTCTAAAAAAGGCGCAATGATGCTTAGCTTTCCATGAGCTTTGCAAAGCAAAAAAAAAAGAAGTATAAAATGCTGGTAGACCTTCAGGATTCAAAAACTGCAGGATTTCAAACAAAAATTCATATTTCTGTGAAATATGCTTTCTATTTAAGAGGAATTGATTTGTGGTGGCCGTGCATGTGGAGTCTCACCATCGCGGCTCGCAGAGTATATATAAAATGGCATTTTTGACAACTCCGTCCATACATCCAACCATACACTGCTCTCCATCATCCACGATCGACATCGACATATGTACCCTCAAAGATTTATAATTATATATATACTAGCTGCCCCGGCGAACTTCGTACCGCTTAACAGTAATGAATGTAGTGATAAGACACGCAAATAGTCCCTCTCTCTCCCTCTCTTTTTCCCTCTCTCTCTCTCTCTCTCTCTCTCCCTTTCTCTCTCTCTCTCCTCCTCCCTCTCTCCCTCCCTCTATGTGTTTTTTCTATGTATTTGGATATCTTTCTAGATTATTTTTTTTTTTTTACGTGAATTTTTCCGATATTTTATTAGTTATTCTGCTATTCCGGAAAATTCTACCCCTATTTCATATACTTGTGGTAAAAATTCGGCCCAGCCGTTCTTGAGTTATAAATGTTCTAACTAACCCGACTTTGTTTTATATATTAAGATTAACGATTTATTATTGTTCACAAGCATGAGGATTTTTACGACGTAACGTAATATATTTTACTTTTATATAATTGAATCAGTTTGAATTGTGAGGTATAAGTTTCGAAGCTTGCCATTGAGCCACATGAAGAACTGCGACTCTCTGCAATGACAAATTAAGTATTTTACTATATTGTTTTATTTTACAGTTCTATTTTGCGGCTGATATGTAGAAAAAGGTATATGTAGTATATATGTAGATGGAAAGAAAAAAATTGAAATCATCTGCCATTCCAACGATTTATGGAGAATTTGTCATTCGAAACAATGAAGTAATAGTTGCAGGTAAATAATATATTAATAATATTTGTTTTTAATTAATCCGTTACTTTCAATAATTAACACACTCGTGACTTATATCGACATTTTTCACATCAGTATATCATATATGACAGAAATTTATAAACTGCAAGTCATATTTGCATAGTATATATTGTTTGTTTTATTAAATATTGGTATTTATATGATATTTTAGCGTTCATACCTGATACTACATCAGCTACTACTATAAAAATTGTAGTCGCTTCTTAATTGACAACTCAGAAGAGATGATGTAGTAGCTTTTGAATTAACAGCTCAGGGGGATGAAGGACATGTTTCTGATATCGAATCTGCTGCAGAAATTGAGATATCTAATCCGGTTCAGGATACCTATTCTTGAAATGAATTTAATTCATAACAAACGATTTCAAGAATAGGTACTGAACCGGATTAGATATCTCAATTTCTGCAGCAGATTCGATATTAGGAACATGTCCTTCATCTCTCTGAGCTGTTAATTCAAAAGCTACTACTTCATCTCTTCTGAGTTGTCAATTAAGAAACGACTACGATTTCTATAGTAGTAGCTAATGTAGTATCAGGTATGAACGCTAAAATATAATATAAATACCAATATTTAATAAAACAAACAACATATACTATGCAAATATGACTTGCAGTTTATAAATTTCTGTCATATATGATATACTGATGTGAAAAATGTCGATATAAGTCACGAGTGTGTTAATTATTGAAGGTGACAAATTAATTAAAAACAAATATTATTAATATATTATTTACCTGCAACTATTTCTTCATTGTTTCGAATGACAAATTCTCCATAAATCGTTGGAATGGCAGATGATTTCAATTTTTTCTTTCCATCTACATATATACCTTTTCCTACATATCAGCCGCGAAATGGAACTGTAAAATAAAACAATATAGTAAAATACTTAATTTGTCACTGCAGAGAGTCGCGGTTCTTCATGTGGCTCAATAGCAAGCTCTGAAACTTATACCTCACAATTCAAACTGATTCAATTATATAAAAGTAAAATATATTACGTTACGTCGTAAAAATCCTCATGCTTGTGAACAATAATAAATCGTTAATATATATATAATAATTATAAATCTTTGAGGGTACATATGTCGATGTCGATCGTGGATGATGGAGAGCAGTGTATGGTTGGATGTATGGACGGAGTCGTCAAAAATGCCATTTTATATATGCTCTGCGAGCCGCGATGGTGAGACTCCACATGCACGGCCACCACAAATCAATTCCTCTTAAATAGAAAGCATATTACACAGAAATATGAATTTTTGTTTGGAATCTTGCGGTAATAAATATATGTCAGGGCATGAGAGCGTTAACGACTCGGGAATTGCTTATTCTACGCTAGGACCTGAACTTTGTGACGATAAAGCCTTTAATTCACACGGCAAAGTCCGATTTTTAAAGTCTTTACACAATCTTTGATGTTTCATCTATCAAATGCTAGTTTTTCAAAGTCCTAAGATGGCTAAGTGTGTGCTAAACCAGATAATCTACCTCGGAGCAACTTTCTCCATAAGGGTGGTCAACTTCTGAATAATATTACAAAAAAACTATACGGTCAATATTGCTCAAGTTTTAGGATTATTTATGTAAAGTGTTTATGTAAATCATATAAAAAAAATTAAGGCTCTACGATGGCTTTCGTGTATAGAAAGCTTATTGTCACAAAGTGACCGGTTCTAACCTATAATGTTGGCCAAATAAGCAATTCCCGAGTCGTCGACGCTCTCATACCCCAGTATATGTTTGTTAATATTCTATACACTATTAGCTGATGTCTCTGGTAAATAATGATCATTATAGATATTATTTTGACATCATTTCTAATATATCTAAAAAATATTAAGAATTTATAAGATTTTTCCCACAAACGTGGTCTTCTTCTTCTTCTTCGTCTCGTTATTGGCACAGCTTTCCTTTCGTATTCGCATCAGCCATTATTCCCACAAACGTGGTGAATGGTGATACACTGATTGATGGCAGCGACTCTTGCGGTCACAAGGCGAATTAATTTCCCCACTACTAGAGTTTCCCGGGGGTCGATTCTGTATCTTGGGACGAGATAAAAATTACAAAAGTGAGGAAATTCACTAGAGAATCTACAATTTCATTTGTCGAAATCTAGTAAATCTGTTCACTTTTGTAATTTTCACATTGTCTCAAAATACAGAATCGACCTCCTGGGAGTCGATTGTGCATCTTGAAATGAGGTGAAAATTACAAAAATGAGGAAATTTACTAACGTATCTACGATTTTATTTGTGGAAATCTAGTAAAATCTGTTCACTTTTATAATTTTCACCTCGTTTCAAGATACAAAATCGACTCCCTGACCTGTAGCTGTATATACACACAAGAGCGTTATACTGTAGAGTTCCTATAATAAGAGTTAGGACAAACCGCCGCCATGTACAGTCAAATGTTATAGCTTTGTCTCACTCCCACTAACTTCTTGGCTGAAGCATATGACGATCATGATAGCTTTGTCTCACTCCCACTTACAGCTTGTCTCACTCTCACTAACTTGGCTGAAACATATGACGGGACCAATCAAAAATCGTCACCACATTGGTTTAACTCTTATTATAGGAACTCTATTATACTGGGGGCCTATTACGTATCTTTTCACGAGGTGAAAATGCAAAAAGTGAGAAAATTTACTAGAGTATCTACGATTTCATTGGTTGAAATCTAGTAAATCTATTCACTTTTCGCATTTTTACCTCATGAAAAGATACGTAATAGGCCCCCTGAACATTCACCAAAGATTATAATTAAAGTAAGGGAAAAATTGCACTTGCAAAATTCTCACACGTGTAACTATATAATGTTTGCATGACATATAGAATCGAATAATTCCGCATTGCAAGATATTTCTGCTTCATTGCAAGATGTAGCTCTTCGAGTATAATTAATTATGTCAAACCAGAAGAATTATATTCACTTTAATCTTAAATAAAACAGAAATTGTTAAAAGTCTCTCAAAAGCTTCATGCATTTCTAATTATAATGTTAATGATAATTAAATCTCATGCACACTTTGAACACTGCATGCAGATAAGTGTACGACAAATCAGTTATTCATGCATATGTGGCTCGATATGTGGGCTATTCAATACAAAGTGTCAAATGTGCAAAATGTTACCCATAATACTACATACGTTTACGCGAACGTTACTTCTGTAGTAACTTACGATATATCACTCGTTTACGCGGAGTAAATTATCGTAAGTTACTACAAAATCCCGTTTACGTGAAGGAAAATCCCGTTTACGCGAAGGAATTATCGTAAGTTACTACAGAAGTAACGCTCGCGTAAACGTAGTAATAATAGTCGTATGTCGAAATTATGATACGGAATTGATATGAAGCGTGAGATGCATTTTTATATCATATAATTATATTATAAGATTGAACATTTTAGCAAACTATTAATGTGCATATATGCATGTTGTAAAATGCAAACAACATAGATGTACTTGTAATATACAAAATATATTAAACATACATTCTTATACTTACAGATATTATATATATGCAGAATCCGGCGCCACGGTCAAAGCACGTCATTAGCAAGCCAATACGGTATCAAACGACGTCTTCGGATGAAA
>NW_020222301.1:0-5556 GCF_003070985.1 Temnothorax curvispinosus
TACATACAGCATTGTGCGTTACATAAGACAAAGACTTAAGGCATAAACCACTGCCAAAGACAGCCATTCTGCTTAGGCCCTAAGTGTACACACTGGTAATTCAAACACTCAACTATCATCAGAGAGAGCCATGAGTTCCATTTTTGGCGGGAACATTTGGAAATATATAATTGAAAAAGGTCTGGGGTCCTCTGGACCCCGCGGGGCATTTAAGGGTTAAGCCATTCTTTAAACTATTCAATTTCTATTTTGCCATTTTTTCCTATCTTTTATATAATAGTTTATAGAGATATTCGGCTCGAAAGAGAAAAACCGATTCTTTTCAAAGAAGTGTTTTCCCCTAAACGTATATGATTGGGCACGTATAAAAAAATACGTGTCCCTTATTTTCGTTTTTCGTCTAAAGAACAACATATTGAAAGCTCATCAAAATTGGAGGGGGGAGCCATTTTTATAATATCTCAAATCAGTTGCCATTTTTTTATCTTGTTATCTTGTTATCTGTCTTGTTATCTTAATTTAAAGCGGGAAAGATTAAATAGCTAGACAATTGTATGATAATAGAATGATAATAATAATAGATAATCAAAGATTAAAAATATATAAAAAGCTTATAATGCAATATTAAATACCTTCCGGACTTCCACCAATTATTATAAAGAACTAGCTGGTTACCCGAACTTCGCCCGGGAGTCGTTTTTCTTCAAACGACTTCATTTGTGTTTTAATATCCTTAATCGAAAAAAATTCCTTTATCAGGCAATGGCTGATAAAATTTGATCCACTAACGAATGAGTAGTTAAGCAAACATACATACACACCAATCCACAAAAATGCTATAAATTAAAAAATATTATTTTTTTATCGACTGAGGTTCAATTCCGTCGTATGCAATTCTTTAAGATTCACTTAATTATTTCCCAAAAAATTTGAAAAATTTCGTAACCGATTTCCAAAAAAATTGGCAACGAAAAACTATACAGTTTATAGCACTCCCCGGGAAATTCTACCCCTATTTTATATACTTTTGGTAAAAATTCGGTCAAATAGTTTAAGAGTGTATAAAGAACAGACATACAGACATTCTATTTTATATATATATATAGATATATTGATTTATAAATTATCTCGCAACATAAATCTTTGTCAGATATATTGCGCGTTAATACTTTCAAAGTCTAATCTAATTAAAAATTGTACTAACAATATTTTTTAAAACAATCATGCAAATTTATAAGGTTGTAAGCGAAAAAAGTCAAAAAGTTTCAAAGTCAACTTTTAAGCTACATCTATTCAATTAAAAAAATAAAATATGAACGTTTGTTTCATACGAGGGCAATGGAAGGGACGATTACGATAACTGTGGCGTCTTGATTTGATGATGGTTTCTGGTAGTATTTTTTACGCTGAACAAAAAATTATATAGGTCTTATAGAACTAACTGCTCTAATTTTCGAGATATACAGTGTTAAAGTTAAAAATAAATAATATGAATTTTTAAATAATACTTTAATAGTGTGTATAGACAGTACACAAGTAGGCGGCAAGCAGGGATGGGTGGGGTGAATTTTGGTTTGCATGGAAAGTTTAAAACCCGATCCATACAATAACAAACCTTGTTTCGCCCTATAAGCAAACCCAGGGTGAGGTGGGGTGGATCATCTCATCCTAATGTCTTGTTTACGTTTTTTGAACGTAAATCGTAATCCGTCTGCGGCGGAGCCCCTCCCCCGCATAAGAAAACTAATCTAACTCCAAGCCTATTTCTAAAAACTTGAAATAAAAATTGGGAAATAGAGACAAATATTTTGATCATAGAATTTTTTTACTATTTTTCCCGTGTGTCTCGTTAAAAATACTTCTGAAAACCACACATTTCAAGGGTCCAAAGTTATTGTAGTCGTCCTTTTATTTTTAATTTTAACATTGTATATCTCAAAAACTAAAGCAGTTAATCCTATAAGACTTATATAATTTTTTGTTCAGCGTAAAAAATACTACCAGAAACCATCGTCAAATCAAGGGGCCACAGTTATTGTAATTGTCTCCAATGGAAGGTTAAATAAACAAGGAATTAAATTTACATCTGGAGGATAAGAATTTAATTCCTTTCTGAGAATTTGAGAATATAGGGACGCAGCCTATGGGTCCAACGCTCGCAACGCTCTCATTTCATCCTTGTTGTTTGTCACAAATGTTAAACAAGGACGAATGATGCTCGCAAGCGTTGTGAGCGTTAAGTTGAATTACGTACCGTATCAAATGCGATCGTAAATAATGGAGGTAATGTGGAGGTAATGTGGAGTAATGCGAGGTAAATACTTCGCTATTTTATTCAAAATAGCGTATTGTGATAGCGTTATTGACAGGTCATAAATAAACATATTAATGTTAGATTAAAAAAGCTCCGATATACATGCGTGATGATAATGTTAGCCGAAACAACGTAGCCTTTATTGATGCACGCAATTATGTGGCATTACCGTATATTAAAAGGGACTTAGCGACGACATTCGTCTCACATTAAATAAAGTAGGTCTGGACGCAGTTTATACTATACCTAAAAAACTTGATGTCATTATACTCATTAATTATTAGGAGAGGTAAAGACAGACTCGATCGATACGGATCACTCTACTAGGCACGTATTATGGAACTTTTCGGAATGGATTCCGATCGGAATTATTCCGTTTTCCCTAGAAAAGACAATAGAAATGTAAGAAATAACTGAACAATTCCGATCGGAATCCATTCCGAAAAGTTTCATAATACGTGCCCTGAACTGGTTTATAGGATCAATTGCGATGATTGTAACGCTTCGTATATAAGACAGACTAAACGTCATTTACAAACACGCATAAAGGAACATTGTAACGACATTAAAAAAGACGACAGCAACCACACTCTGTGGTCAGCAAGCATAGCGTTACATATGGGCACGATTTCGACTGGTCCATTGTTGATAATACTATATAAAGAGAAGAACACCAGAAAACGTGAAATAGCCAAGACATTTTTCATAAAAAGACAGACCGATACGATCAATCTTCAAAAAGACACGGACAATTTAAATCTCATTTATGACAATGTTATGGCGATCGCTTGATTTGTTTCTCGTTCGACCAATGTTTATGTTCACAACCTTCTGATGTTTTTCAATTTATTTATTAAATCCCGTCCGTCTATTCAATGTTAGTCACATGAACATGCTCGCCTCGACAACACATGCGCTACTTCTTACAACGACATAATGGTTTTAATTTGCGCATATATATGCTGCATCAATTCAAGTCACTACCATCGACATTCTACATTTTTATACACTTATGATTTTTTCGGTAAAAATCTTCATGGGTTTAACGTGAAAGTGATGGTTCTTTTTTATTAGTAGGTATTATATTGCTTTTAACTTTGCTCTGTTAATTTTAAAATATGACTTTAATTATGACCTTTTAGACCAAATTGCTTTGTAGACTGCTTGATAAGGATCCGAAACAAGGATCGAAACGTCGTAACGTTTGTGTCAACTTTATATAATAGCCAATTGAGTCGAAATAAAACCTCTTATTATCGTTATTTTCAAGTTGCAAGCGCTCAAAAATAGGGGATTTTTTGAAATTTTTTAAAAAGAAATTGTTAACCCGATCAATTTTTTGTTTGTTTAGGTTTCTTTATTAACATTTTATTACAAGATGTAATTTTTTCAAATTTATTTATTGAAAGTTTGTAAATCTTCTTTTTGCGAGTTACCTAAAAAAATCTTTTCCTCCATGGCGACTATCCTACTAATTAATTTCTGGATAATCTGAAACAAAAAACCGAAGTGGGATATAATTTTCACATGTGTGGCTATCACGTGAACTAGAATAAAGCGAAAAAAAGACTATAAAAGCAATGTTACGTCCTGTGGACTCCACGATTTCTTTCTTTCGTGGAAGTACTCTTATTCTAAGAAACAGGAAATCATAAACAGCGGTTATCGATTGGCGAGTTGATGTAAACCCGACATATTTCCAAATGTCATAAAAAAAAAAACAGACAATAGCAAATAGCAGAAACCTTCCAGATGATTCGAACCAAATAAATTAGGATTTGTTTGTCGTACTCTAAGGGCCCTCAATAATTCCACGAAATGGGGCAACGGAAATTCAATTATCTTAACGGGGCATGGGTCACCATAAATTAAAACACCATAAGGATCTTGAGTGAACTCTTAAATCACGCGGCTAAAAGGTCGTATTGATCTCGTGTTTTTTTAAACAGACGCCACAGTCACTCTGTCATATCTATCAACATCAAAACGTCCACATGTGTCATCTGTTTAGGAACACGGAAGTTGACCAGGGCTCAGATCCACGCTTCACAATAATTGATACCGATAAAACACTGAGGGATATTAGCTTTTACAATCAAAGAGCAGGGTGATAAGAATTTTAAAATAAACTCGCCAATGGATAACCACTAAATAGAAATTGCATCATAGATAACGACGATTTTTCGGTAACTCGTCAAGAGATAGGCGGAAAGCCGAAATCTATGTCACAATCAAAAGAAAACTCTACCAATTAAAATCATCCTAAAAATTAAACCCGCCCCCTTAAATTCCTATAAAAACCGTGACTCCACTTCCAGTACGACGCAGTTCGGAAACAGTACGACAACAGTTTGCAACGCAATTCGAAACACAGTTTGAAAGTACCATCTCTGCCACCCTGGCGGAAAAAATTTATATGAATAACTACAAAATTTAACTAGAAATAGAAATTTGTACATTTTTGTTGAAATATTTAATTTTTTGTAGAAATGGTTATTTTTTTGTAGAAATATCTACGAAATAGTAACACAAATTACAATGTTCTCAAATCAAGAAATTATTGCAAGTAGTATTTTATGAAAAACTACAATTTATAAAAAATAGTACATAAGATCTACAAATTTTAAAAATTTAAGAAGAAACAAAATCTTAAAAAATTAAAACATCTGCTTACTTGTAGAATACTACAAAAATTTACAAAAGTGTTCTAATTCTAGCATTTTAATGTAGGATTTTGTAGTACTTTTTAAATTCATGTAGAATTTAATAGATTCTGGCAATTATATTTTACAGTTTTTTAAATTTTGTAGAAATATTTCCGCCAGGGCAGTTTCGACGCGTCTTGTTGGCTTTTCTTTCCAATCAAACTAAACTCTATACGCGTCAAGTCTCAACACGAAATCACTCTGTCGACGGAAACCATTGTCGAGCCACAGAACCCCGAGATCTTGAAACTCCGTCGAGAGAAGAAAACGCTAAAAACTAGCAAGTATTAAAGTCCCTCAAATTTTCTCTCGCATTTCTACCTTTTCCTACAAAAAGTCTATCGAATTCTCGGATCCTCGGATTTTATTTCTCAAATTTCATTTCGGCTACCGCAGATTCATAACGTATAATTGTATACATTTAAGCGCGACACTTTTATTTCTATTTTTATTTTAATTTCTTTAGTTGCGATTTAGTTTAATTGATTCGACACACACACACACACACACACACACACACACACACACACACACACA
>NW_020222302.1:0-15750 GCF_003070985.1 Temnothorax curvispinosus
TGGATCAGCGTCAGGTACAAATGTGGCAACCAACTGTAAGACCCAAAATTATATGTACTTTGATGTCCTAAATCCGAATCTTGGGCCAGCATTAATGTACCACCCCCCATTTTCTTTTTAATCACGAAAAACCACCCTTTAAAACAGAAAATCCCGCTGTAAGGTGGATCAGAGTCAAGTACAAATAACCAACTGTAAGACCCAAATTATATGTACTTTGATGTCCTGAATCCGAATCTCGGGCCAGCATTACTGTAACACCCCCCCACTTTTTTTTTAATCACGAAAAACCACCCTTTAAAACAGAAAATCCCGCTGTAAGGTGGATCAGCGTCAGGTACAAATGTAACAACCGACGTTACGGCCGAGTTGGACGTACCCAGTCCTGGTTTTGTGGAGGACCGCAGCTCTGCCCCCTGGGGGCCGAGTGGACGCCTGCCTTCGCATCCTATCCCGACCGATTTTAAATAGATATACCTACCGTTATTTGATTTCTACCGAGAGATCACTTAGTTTTAGTTTTAAAGAGGAAAAGAGTTCTTTTACTCCTTTCTCCTTTTATAACGAACTCTTCTTTCTTCGAACGATCTATGTAGAGGATATCTTTGTCTCTTTCGACTTTTAAGCTGGGTTTCTCTTTTTGTTGGATGCTTAAAAAAGAAACCCAGCTGTGCACCCCAAGATTTCGTGACGATGAGTGATGAGCAAGTCCTGTAACGCGTGTCGCGAGCGAGTACTTGCTCTTCCTTGATAACTGGTTCTCTCGTGGGGTGAACGAGGGCAGCACCAATCAGTGAGTCGCGAAAATACCGATAATACGATTTGATCGCGATCTACCGACGTTTCGCGCGAGTCACCGTGAATAAACTGATTTTATCGGTAATATACCGAATAATGAGCATTGGCAGCTCATGGTAAAGTCTAATGGCAAGTACCCGAAATAACTACTAAAATAAAGCAAATATTAACGCGAATACGAATATACTAATGAATATACGACTATACTAACAATTACTATATACAATGAGGCGAGCGCCGAACATACCACCCACCAAAATACAAAGTATTTTCTTACAATAAATTCTCTGGGGGCTTGCCCATCGGCAACGGGCAAAGCTTCACCAAAGGTCGTAGTACGGAGCCATCCGCCACCCTCACCGTGGCGACACGCGGGACGCCATCACTACCCGGATGTAGTCTTTTTATTCGTACTCGCCTCCATTGCAGAGGGGACGCGTTCTCGTCCTTGATGAGGACCAGAGAACCCTCGTGTACCGGGTTAGTTTAATTTCACCATTTGGGGCGTTGCTGAAGAGTATGGAGATACTCCTGGTGCCAAGAAATCGCTTCCAGAAATCCTGATGGATTCTTTGTGTGAGTTGCCATCGGCTCAAGCGATTCAGCGCTAACTGCGTTACAGTCCAGTCAATGTAGGAAAACACTTGGAAATTTTTCCTCGAAGAGTAAACTTTTTTGAAAAGTGTTCTTTTGGGTTTCAGAAAACATGTCCCAAAAGTTTACCAACATAAACCCTGTGCTAAATGTTTTATTTAACAAAAAAGACCAAAAAAATCGGTTTTTTTGAGTATAATTAAAAAAACATTAATTTTATGAAAAAATAAACCATGCCAATCAAAAGAGGAGAAAATTTTACTAAAGAAACATATTTAAAGTTTTCTTAATATTAATATGTGTAAGAGTAATAATTTTTTAAGGCTCCTGGGTAGTCACCGCGGCCATATTGGATTCTTACTATCGAGGCGAGGAAAACACCTAATTTTAAGTTGCGGTATTTTCCAAAATAAAAAGACATTTCAATAAAAAATCACAACAGATCGTTTCAGCACACTTCAAAAATTGACCGGATATTATCCTTTTTCCTCGACAATAAACAAACAGCCATAAAACGAAGCCTAAACATACGGAAAACAAGCCGTTTGACGACTATCGAAAGGAGTGGTGAATGTTCCTTCCGCATATATATTTCTTGCAAATCTTACCATACGGTCAATTTTACTAGAGCTCGGAATACCCGGGTATCCGGGTACCCGCCTGTTCGCCCGTTACCCGTTGTATACGAATCTGGACCGGTTCCGCGGGTACCCGGGTAATTCGGGTAATTCGGGTAGCGGGTACCCGTATCGAGGCGGGTATAACAGCGTATGCTACAGACATCTGCGCGGCGTATTACACGGAGACGCGTATACGCAAAGTAATAAAATATAAATTCTCACACGCTTCAAGAATATATTAAATATATGAAAGAATGCTTTTATATTAACCCTCCGTTTTTTCGATACCTTCTTATTGTAGTTGACAATTTTACAATTTTTTGATAACCATTTGTTTATTTAATATTTGATTTTTAATGAACTTTCAATAATATTAGCAAAATTATTACTTACAAAAAAAATATTACGTCTAGTGCATACATGGGTCTGAGATGTCCGTGCGAGACTTGACTTGCTCGGTATTCGGCGATATATTGATTTTTTGTAACAGCTCTTCGGGTCCCTCTTGAGTCCCATTTCTCACTTACTTTTTTAGAAATGAAGGCAGGCTTGCCAGTTTCACAGTTACGAGCAGATATTATTTAAAAAATAAGAGTCATCAAAATAGGTAATAATTTTTACCTATTTCACGTTCCGTTTTAATAATTATTTACAACTTTGTCATAAAGCATTTCTAGCCAAACTTCATATAAAATTTTTTTCTTATTTGCACTTGTAGAATATACTCCCGCAGTTTGTCGGGTAAAATTCGGAGCACTCTGTATAATATTATAAATTTTATTTTATACATATATATATATATATATGTGTATAATTAATTGTTGATTGTTTTATACGTACATTTTGTTTGCAATGAGTAAGATAACGAAAAGAAGAGTTACTATAAAGAAATAGACTGAATAAAATGAATATTTACATATATATTTTTTACAGACGCTATATAAGCTCCAACCGATATACCGGAGGAAAGAACTACACGTGTGGTTGGAAGTGCATCAGATTTTATTTTTAAAAAGAGTACTTCAAGTACACAAACTGACTGGCGAAAGCAATTTGACCATTATCAAATGGAGATAACCATTGATTATAACGACTCACCCCTCGAATGGTGAAAGGCAAGAGTTAATAAATATCCGACACTCGCCGAATTGGCGAGGAAATATTTAGCAATACCTGCAACATCTGCGAGTTTGGAAAGAGCGTTTTCCTCAGCGGGCAATATTGTATCACAAAAACGTAACTATTTAGCCCCGAAAAATGTAAATATTTTAGTTTTTTTGTACGAGAATAGGAAATATATATATATATATATATATATAATAAAATTTATAATATTATACAGAGTGCTCCGGATTTTACCCGACAAACTGCGGGAGTATATTCTAAAAGTGCAAATAAGGAAAAAATTTTATATGAAGTTTGGCTAGAAATGCTTTATGACAAAGTTGTAAATAATTATTGAAACGGAACGTGAAATAGGTAAAAATTATTACCTATTTTGATGATTCTTATTTTTTAAAGTTCCCCATAAGTAAAAATCAAGAGCGTTAAATTTGGCGATCTCGCCAAATTTAAGTCAGAGGAGGTCAGAGAACCATTATTACCTATTTCATGTTCCGTTTCAATATTTGTTTATAACTTTGTTTATAATAAAGCATTTCTAGCCAAACTTCATATAATTTTTTTTCTTATTTTCATTTGTAGAATATGCTCCCGCAGTTTATCGGGTAAAACCCGGGGCGCTCTGTATAAAATAATGATAGTATTATATCATATATAATTATATTACTGGTTTTAGAAAGATATATATGCATGTAAAATAAGAAAATATATAAAATTACACGTAAAGCAATTTATAGAAATTTCAAATATAATTACACACATATACCTATTTATCTACATAATGTTTAATGCATATTTAACCTTCCGTGTACGTGGGTCTACGGCGTCCGAGCCAAAATAATATCTGCTCGTAACTGTGAAACTGGCAAGCCTGCCTCCATTTCTAAAAAAGTAAGTGAGAAAAGGGACTCAAGAGGGACCCAGAGCTGTTACGAAAAATTAATATATCGCCGAATACCGAGCAAGTCAAGTCTCGCACGGACGTCTCAGACCCATGTATGCACTAGACGTAATATCTTTTTTGTAAGTAATAATTTTGCTAATATTATTGAAAGTTCATTAAAAATCAAATATTAAATAAACAAATGGTTATCAAAAAATTATAAAATTGTCAACTACAATGTAGACAGAGGTCTTTTTTCAGATTTTTTAAAATACTTTAAGGTAGGGAGCGTTGAACATGACAGACTCACGTATGCACTAAGAAAGTATCGAAAAAACGGAGGGTTAATATAAAAACATTCTTTTTCATATATTTAATATATTCTTGAAGCGTGTGAGAATTTATATTTTATTACTTTGCGTATACGCGTTTTCGTATAATACGCCGCGCAGATATCTGTAGCATACGCTGTTATACCCGCCTCGATACGGGTACCCGTACTGACGCGGGTATAACAAGTACCCGTATTGACACGGGTAGCGGGTACCCGAATCGATACGGGTACCCGCTTCCCGAATTACCCGAATTACCCGGGTACCCGCGGAACCGGTTCAGATCCTTATACAACGGGTAACGGGCGAACGGGCGGGTACCCGAATACCCGGGTATCCGTTTCTTTTTCCGAGCTCTAATTTCTATAAAGCCAATTAAAAGATTAGAGCTAAAAAAAAGCGATTTTCAAGATCGCTACGTTGAGTTCAAGCGCCCGCCATTTTGTAAAAAATCAATATTTTTAAAATTGGCTACGTCACGCCAAAGATAATAGTATCTATTTTCATTTCCTGTTTGATTTTTTTGTTTTAGATGATTTTTGACAAAGCGCCGCTGGGTACCGTCTTTTTTTACGGCACTCCGTAGACGACTCCAGTACTCCGTGAATTTGCAACGTTTTTTAATAAAAAAAATTTAAAAGATTTTTGAAAGTGTGTATTTTTAACTAGAAAAAACCCCGACCCGACAATTCCAATAGTTCCCCTAAAAAAAATTCCCAAAAATTACCTTTTTTTTTTCGCTTCTAGGTGTATATTCCCCCTTAATTCAATTTAGTTCGATAAACATATTTTCTCGTAACACCCGTTAAAATCTTGCGGACAAAGAAATTTTATTAAAATTTGAATGAAAGAAATAGACATTAATAACTTGTATTTATACTGTATTGCATAAATCGCATGATTACATAAACATCACAAAGTCCACTTACAATGATTTATACCTTCTCAGAAAAGATTTCTGATAAGACAAAAAATATACTTGACATGTTTAATATCTTATCACAACCTGAAGTAGTATAAAAATAAAACGATATTGAGATTAAATCAATAATTCCTATTCTCTTCTCTTTTAAACTTATATATTCTTGCGTTTAAACTGAATCATTTTCACGTAATGTTATAACGCGCGATGTTTGTGCTACAATAATATTTGACGCGAGACCGATGTGTGCTACCGTGTTTCGTCGACGTCAATAAAACGTGATACGCTATATTGATTGAGAACAAAGCATAAGTATTTTCTACGTCGTAGTCGGAGACATAACGTAACGCAGAGTAAAAACGTAAGTCATGAAAGGTTATTGTACAATAGCCTTTTACGCATTACGCTTTTCTTTGTCTTACTTAATATCTATGCTACGACAGACGTCTTGTTCTTTGTCATCAGCCATACGCGAGTAACGTGTTCGTGCCTGTGGTGGATCTGATTATTGCTTGCGGCGGATCTGATCTATGAATAAAAAGGTTACCAAATAATATCTGTGTTTTTGCTCATAAAAACCTTTACCTTTTATTCTATCACAAAAAGGAACTTGAAAGAATAATATAAGATTCCTGACAATCTACAAATTCTTTTTTTGCAAGAGTAAAATAAGATTTCCTTTAGATCCGTTTATTGTTGAATCAACTTCTTTTTCTTCTTCTATTTCGTTGGCTCCTGCCTTTTTTCAGAGGACAATACGGCCAGTATTTGTCACTGTTTGTTATACAAAGTCTGGAACACTGTTAGCGTAGCGAAGTCTGAATGGAAATACCAAAAATCTGAGTGAAAACTACTGCAGACAGTAACAGTCGCAATACTTTCAAAAATTTTTCCTGCCGGACAAAACACGTCCGAACAGGTCCACGCACGTTCTTATTGAATCAAGAATATTGTGAGATCGTCATAAACTATCTTTCTAGAATGTTATAGAGGGATAATATCAAGATTATTTTATTAGAAACTTAAGAAAAGGGGGATTGTGTAAAAGTGGCCGTTTTGTGCTTCGATGGGAAACCTGTGAAACATTTTTTTCCACCTTATTTGACATTAAAATAAGAAAGAAATAATAGTCATTTACCCAGGAAACCACGGGAAATATTTTAAAATCTATAATAAATGTGTTTAAAACGTCTGTTAAAATAATTGTGTTTGAGCGGTTTAATAAAAAGTGAAACATTTTAAAATAAGCACTACATTTCCATTTAATGAATTTTACATCATGAAATTGTATATGTTACGGGAAATATGATAAATTGGGCATTATGCATAATGGCTGGGCAATATGCATAAATCCCAATTTGTTTGATCAAAATGATTAATAGAGAAGAATTAATCAAATTTTCCGGTTATTATGCATATTTTTCAATGCTAAATGGTCATTTTCATAAATCACCTTATTTGAGTTGATTTTTCCGGCAATCTTAAGTCCCTTGCACAATAAGCGATAGCGATGCGAGGTGCTATATGGGTTTACAACTTTCTACGCGTGGAAAGTGCACGCATGTATTTTAGAGGCACATTATGTGTCTAGTTTAAGGGGGTATGACACCTTTGAGCATGAAATTTAATCTTTTTTTCCCGATTTGTTTTAACATATAAGGAATAGAGCAATCGAAAATCGGCTTTAAGGGGTCTTTTTATTATACATTAAAGATGTAACAAAAATTTTTTTTGTATATAAAATCATGTTCGTACACCCTGTCAAAAGAGGCCGTGTGCGTCACGGGAGTCTAGCTGGTGTACATGATTTCGGCTGACTGGTATGACTTAGAACAGAAATCCAAAAAAAATTCTTAATCTGTGATAGATTAGCTATGGAAGTACGTAGGATTTTTGAAAAATATTGATTTTTGCGAAATTGACACTAATTTGAACAAAAGTGTCCAAATTTACACTGAAAAATCGTGTATAAAATTGGTTCCCAAAAAAAACTAATAATCCAATTTAAAAAATCCTATGTACTTCCATAGCCAATCTATCACAGATTAAGAATTTTTTTGGATTTCTGTTCTAGGTCATACCAGTCAGCCGAAATCATGTACACCAGCTGGACCTCCGTGACGCACACGGCCTCTTTTGACAGGGTGTATTTTATATATAAAAAAATTTTTTTTACATCTTTAATGTATAATAAAAAGACCTCTTAAAGCCGATTTTCGATTGCTCTATTCCTTATATGTTAAAACAAATCGTGAAAAAAGTTCATGCTCAAAGGTGTCATACCCCCTTAATAATAGTGGAGCTCCCCGCAGGGGGGCAGAACCTACTGTCTCCACGCATACACTTTCCACGCGAAACGAGGTGCCACATGGGTTTACAACTTTCCACGCGTGGAAAGTCCACGCATGTACTTTGAAGGCACAACTATGTGTCTAGTTTAATAATAATAATGGAGCCTCTCCCGCAGAGGGGCGGAACCTACTGCCTTCACGCATACACTTTTCACGCGTGGAAAGTTGTAAACCCATGTGACAACTCGTTTCGCGTGAAAAGTGTATGCGTGGAGGCAGTAAATTTTGCCCCTTTGCGGACTCCACTATTATTAAACTTGACACATCCGTATCAAATCTCGGGTTATTCCGGTGTAAACCGAAATTTGATACGAATTTGATACGGATACAGTACTTGGTACGCGTATCAAACGGTCCGGTGTAAACTAGGCCATATTTTAAATTATATTTATATTAAAATATTTTAATAATAAATAATGTATAATTAAAAGATTATTGGAATTATTGGCAATCGAAAAACAATGGTCTCACATAATACTTATTGTGTAATTCAAAATTAAACTATATAATTCCACTGTAAACATTATATTAGGTGCATTTCATAATTTGGAGTAATATATATTATTCTGAGAAAATAAAAAAATTATATGTATATAGAATATATAAAAGAAAGCAATATATATTAAAGAAAGCAAAAAAGAAGGAAAGATAAATCTTACATACTTAAAATAAATTTGTATGTTAAAATGTTACAAAATAACATATGTCTCAACATATGTTTAATCTTTCTTTATATATTTACACACACACACACGCACACATACACACACACATATTTGCAAATTGCATCGCGAAATGAGAGACAAGTTGCTATACAAGTTTGCTGTACAAGTTATCGAGAATATCACAGTAGTAATGTATAATGAGAAGTCGTACATAGTTAACTAATTTTATAATTTAAAAAATGTTTTGAAATAGCTTATCTTATATAATAAATAAAAAGATACGATATTATTACCCAATAGAAAAAGCAATATGTTATATTCATCAATGTTTCTTGTATGCTAAAAGATATATGTGTTCAAATACATTTAAATCATCTATATCTTAACAGAAATCTATAATCTACTCATATTTTACGAGAAAGAATTAATTAAATTCTTATAAAAAATTACTTATTTATAAGAAAAATATTTATATATTTATTTATTTATGTTTAAACTTCTGTCATTAAGTTGCATCAAAATATGTCAAATAATACAAAACAGAAAACTAAATACATTTGCAGTAATGTCATGTATATTAACAAAAATAAATACTAAAAAAATGTTTAAATTTGTGATATCATAAACGTTACTTATAAGTATCACAAGACAAAAAAGAACCAAAATTGAACTTATTAATGACAAACCTGACTGTTATAAAAAAATATTTATGAAAACCTTAAGATAAAAAATGTTCCGAAATAGCTTATCTTATATAATAAAAAAAAGATACGATATCACACAATAGAAAAAGTAATATGTTATATTCACTTATAGACTTATAGTACCACTTATCTATTGTATGCTTTCTGTATTCAAGCTTAAGATATATTCGGCGCTTTCCATATCTAAGGAAGTCAACAGAGTAACTGGTACATCATTAGCGGACGGCTCGTCTAGTAAATCTATGGAATCCGTAGAGTGCGGCAGAGTTGGCACTAAATTGCATTGCGTATGTATAAGCTTATTGCGAACTTCGTCAATGGATCTACGTTGTTGGGCGTATAAACCTTGACGCATTTTCCTACAGTGCTAGGAACATCTGTGCTACTCCCGGAACAGCGCTCCAAGTCGTTTTCGACTTGTGGAAGACAAAATTGCGACAGTGTAGAAGTTCAATTTTTCTTGTATGCTGAAAGGTATATGCGTTCAAATTCATTTAAATCATCTGTAACGTAACGAAAATCTATAATCTACTTATATTACGTGTATATTTGAAACTCACTAAAAAGACATGTTTATTAATCGTCAGACTTTGATGAGTGCTCGCTGCTGTCATCGTTATCATTCAGATCCGAGTGTTCAATGTTGTTATTGTTTTCATTTTCTGGTTGATTTCTGCCATCTTCGTCGTTGCCAACATCTTCATTGTATAACGCATCTGCAGTGGCCTCTAAGTTTCTTCGGTTCCCTTGTATACCTGGGTGCCTACCCCTGGCATTTCGGATTTGTTGTTTCGCTATTTTCAAGGATCCGACAACCGCTCTTTGGAATTCTTCCCTGGTTGGTTTGGGGTAATACTGATTCGACGCTACGGCTTCTGTAAAATAATACATTATTTAGTATCATAATCAATTAATATTGTAATGACAGCAGAGTAACAATATTCTTACGGTAAATCGCTTGGCATAAAACTGTATTATAGAATGCGACTTTATTAGCATCAACTCCCCATCACATTAATCGTTCGGCTACTTGCGTCGTTATGGCCTCCTTCATGCATTGATGCACGCTATTTTTTAATGTTATACAGTTCAAGAATTTGAAGTAGCGTACCTATATAATGTGACGTGACATAGTCACGTCCCCTGTCCAGACGATAGCTCGACCGGGGGGAACGTCCGGGATGTCGTCTCCGCTGGAGCGGGGCAGGGCGACAGCGTTAGAATTCGTTCATTATATTATTTCCGAGAATTTCAGGTGTCGAGTAGATGGCCAGGAGGAAATTGTAACGACTTGAGTCGCGCCGTGGGAGTTTACGAGAGGCGTTCTACGTAGGAGTTGGCCGGCGGGCGGGTCACGATTGGGCCCATATGCCGATGTTGCTTAGAGCGTCTCGCAGGGCGAGCGCATCAGCCCCGATGTTCGCCGGGATGAAGCCTGCCGAATCGCGAAGGAGGGAGATCGCCACAGAGCATTGCCTACCGGTCGACGGAGCCATGGCCTGGCCAGCCTGGCCGTCGTACACCGGCACCAGAGTCGCGGCCCGGTCAGCCGGACTCAAGAATAGGCTTTTCAAACCTGCCGCCGGCGAGCGAGGAAGCCACAAGGGGCGCCGACGGGAGCGGGAGGCGCTCGGCTCGCGTAGGGCTGATCGGCAAGGAAGGTTTGCAAGCACGGCGCGCGCAGGCGCGGGTCCGACGTGATCCCGCCGGGCTGGTCACTGTCGTGTCGGCGTGGCGAGAGACGACATCCCGAGAGGACCGGCAGCCGAGCTTGCGGAATTTGTAAGGCCACTACTCGAGCACCTCGTAACTCACGTTTGGGTACAAGTAAAATCGTTCTGACGGCCAGGGCCCTTCCGAGAGCCGCGTAGAGTCGCGGGAAGCATGCTTAGAGAATCGCGTACTGTGTTGCAAAGTATTTTGTAGCATCGCGTTTCGTGCAGATGAGAATTACCGAGCAAGTAATTATTAAATGGAGTACTGACGGAGGGCCCGGCCAACAGAGTAATATGGAATCGCCCTGCCCGAAAATTCGTACGCGGCCGACAGTCACCGTGATTCGTTGTAGTATTCGTCGTGTCTTAGCGTTTCGTGTAATAGCGTTTTGTGTAACCGCGTGATGGGTAATGTAGCGAGGTGTCCTCCGCGCCGAGGCGGACCGTATTGTCGCAGAACGGGGGAGTAATGTTCGCGCAATCATGTCCCGGGGCGTGAGGCACCTGTATTGGGCCTTTGGGGCTTTTCGCGGGAGGCCCGCGTCTAGCCATTTTGGGACCATTTGCGAGACGTCGCGGATGGTTATTCGGCCGTTGGAAAACCGTTGCGCGTAGGTATTGTGTCTTGCGTTCGTGTAATCGCGTATGATGTATTACGTTCGGGTAACTGCGTCTCGCGTATCGTGTTCGTGTAATCGCGTATTGTGTATTGCGGTCATGTAACTGCGTCCTTAGGCTAATTTTCGCGTTATTATATCTCGTAGTTTCCGCGTTCTCCCAGCAAAATATTCGAGAGAAAAATTGTAATTCACCGATTCATTCTAAGGAAATCTGCCGATTTATTCTGAAGTAATCTTCTCTCTCAAATTGTAATTCACCGATTCCGTCTGAAACAACTTGCTGATTTATTCTGACATAACCTTGTCTGTCAAATACATTATATTTGTATTATTGTTATTTGCGTGTGTTAACTGCGCTACGTTCCCTCTCCTCCTCCGACCGCGATTAACCGAAGAAACTCACACCTGAGAGAATTGCGATCTTGTGGATCGTGGTGCGAGGAATCGCACCTGGCGCCCAATATTTCGAGGAATTATTTAGTCGAGCTACCATCTGAGTTTCTGAGAGTCTTGTCGTGATTGATTTTTTTAAGATCGTTAGTGAATAAAAGCGACGGCGCGCTCCTTCACGGCCGGCGAGACCGTGAGAACATCGTCGTTTGTCGTCACAATAAATACAAATAATTACATAATACATGACTGGAATATACGTTAATAAGGCAATTTTTTAAATTAACCATGTACATCAAATATAAATTAATTCGAACAATACTTACAGTTTCATCGTAGGCAGCGTTGTCTTTCCTAAACATTTGTATTGCTTCTATTGTCGAAAATGGAAGGACTTGCGGCTTCGCGGGAATTGCATTAACAACATTGGAATCGATTTTTCGCTCTATTGAATCCAATCGTTCATTTGTTAGTCTGAAATAATTGATTACAATTATTAATATTATAAGCTTCATTTGTGCAATGCCTATGCTCAATACCTCTAAGTACCATGTACCTTCCAATAGTAAAGCCGTGAACTGTACATTTTGAGCATGGACAGGAAGAACGGTGACTTTTATGCCCTAAAATAAACGCTCTAGCTAGTGCATCTGCGATAAAGCATCGCAATTTTATTGAGAATTTTCTACCTTCAAAAATGATACCACCCTTATTAAAAATTTCATGTAAATCTGAGATACAATACTGGAAAAACTCTTGTGAACTATTAGGTTTTTTGGACCTTTGTACACCCCTATAGTTTCTGGAATAGATTTATTTGGAATATTAGCAATTCTGCACTGAATTGGCCAGATGTCATGTTTTCCACTTCTGTGTAATTGTGCGCCATCCGTACTAATGTCAATTTTGAGAACTTCTGGAATTGATAAAAAATTTATCTGTTCAAGGGTTCGGGCTAGGCATTTTTTTACCCCAAAATGTAAATATTCTCCTGGCTCAATTTTATGTAAAATTGAGCGAATTTGTGGTGTAACGAGCAATGTTCGTATATCTTTAGGTAGAAATGTGAAGCAATTATGAGTTCTTAGAACAGTTAAAATACGGTTACCAAGAACGTGATTTGCATCGACTAAAACAGCTGCTAAGTTTTCCTGAAAAATTGCTTCATCACTTCTATTCATAACGTCTACTCTACCTACGTTGTTTGTACATAAAAGAAATTCTTCATTTGGAGGAAGGTGTGCAACCGGAGCAACCCTCTCTTGTACAAAATAATTTACGTCGCAGTCTTCAAAATTTTGAGGTTCCATAATATGTTCAATCAAGTAAGAAATATTTTCACGCGAAGTATTTACAGGACAAATCAGACTATCATCTATCAAAAGTGATTTTGTCACACCAATTGCTTTTTTTATAATTTGCTTCCGGCGGGCCAATCTTAATCTTTGTTGTCTTTTCGATACCGCATGAAGAGGCTTGTAATAGCGCGAATTGAACGCTTCAAACTGGATTCGCTTCATTATTAAATTATTAGATCCAGATCTGTTATAAAAAAAAATTAATATAAATGACTACATTAACATACAATAATTAGCACACAACTAGGTTTTGGTATCCAGTGAATGTATAAACTGTTTTAAAACATTATGCACTAAACTGAGAAGCGCAGGTTTTATGTTGTAATATTCTCTATATCATATTAGTAAAAAATATGTTACATAAATATTAAAGACGAGTAAGATTTAATTTGAAATACAAAAATATATGCAAAGAAAGCAGTTTTCAAGAAGAGAATTAAATCATATACAATAAAGTATAAGCTATTACAGTCTCCGTACAAAAGATATGCGTTGCAAAGTATGACTTATTGGCATAAAGTGTACACTGTGATGAGATGACATTTTAATGTGACTTTATTAACCATGCTTTCATAAAAATTAGTGCACGTTACATGTATGTACTATAGAACGTAGCTAACTTCAAGTGCAAAGCGACTACAAGTGCAAATAAAAATATAATGAACCATATCGGAAACTCACTCGCCGCTAGTGTTGTAGCGACCGAACATCAGCTACGACAAAGCTCATAGAAAAAATAAAAATACAGAGAAACACGAAGAAAAACAATAGAAACCATTATGTAATGCAAGAAAATTATGCTATGCAAGATTATAATCTTGCATAGCATAATTGCCTTGCATTACATAATTGTTTCTATTGTTTTTCTTCAATTTGCATTAAGAAAATTAACATTTTAACTTCAAACTATAGGTTTAATCCTGTAAATTATTCCAGTTTACAAAAATACTGTCGCAGTAAAGAGAGGTTACGTTGAGATTAAAATGTTAATTTTCTTAATGCAAATTGTAATGTATAATAATACTTACTGCAGCGGCATCGCACTGTAAATTTCTGTCCAATCTTTAAATAATAACTGGCCGGCACAATTATTAAATCAGTTTTTACTGCGTCTTTTCACGCTGTAGCTGAATGGCCGTAGCTATGCTCCTGCAAATTTGCTATTGTCTGTCTGCCTGGTTCTACACTGTCCCACGCGGTTTGAAAAGCACTGTATTTCGACGTCAAGCTACCTAAGATGTTTGCCATTATGGTCACTTCCGATAGCTTTTCACCAACGTCCGCTATTTGACTAGCCAAATTTTTTACTTTTGTAATATGCGTCACTGCTGAGTCATTAGGCCCCATTTGATACTGGAAGAACTTCTGCGTTAGCATCAATTTATTACTCGCAGATTTCTGTTCGTGTATTTGTCCTAATTTATCCCACATTTGCTTGGCTGACGTGCATCCCAGCAAACGAAAAAAGATTGAAAAGAATTAAAACGGGATTGCCAGGAATTCAATTAAGGACTTTCCGAATTCCATTCTGTCCAAAAAAGGGATTGAAATAGTTTCAATATCATGGAATTCCTTATTTTGGAAAAAATTTGTCTTTTTTGAATTTCATCCAATTCCGACACAAAAATATTATACCACTGAATGCCAGATTAGGGATTGGAAAGTTTCGTGATGAATTCCATTGAATACCATTGATTCCGTTAACGAAATGAATACCATTGAATGCCAAACTAGGAATTAAAATTTTCCGTATTGAATTCCGTCTATTCTGACAATAAAATGAATACCATTGAATGCCAGGATAGGAATTGAAAAGTGTCCGTGTTGAACTCTGTGGCGGTACGCGCCACCAATAGTACACGCCCGCGCGGTATCTGCATTACCGGCAGTTCGCGTCGACGCCGCTAGGCGTCGCATCGCCGAGGCATCTTCTCGAGTTGAAAGTTTCGTCTCGACCGCTATGTAAAGGGACCCCCTACGGGGCCTGACAGATCTTACAAATCTCATTTTCGGGCTAATTGCCTGTCGGCAGTAGTGCGTGTAATGCCCTTAGGCATACACAAAAGCTCACCGATGAACAACGGCGCTTAGTCGCCCAACGGAGGCGCGAGATGTTTCCTAAACCATCTAATGCCATGCAATTCCATAACCTTTACGGATTCCATAGGATTGGATGAAATTGAAATTTTTCTTTTTTGGATTCCATGGGATTGGACCATCTCATTTCGAATCCCATCTAATTTTATCTAATTCCACCAAAAAAAGGGATTCAAAGGTATTAAAAAATTTTAATATTTTTTAATCCTTTTGCGTTTGCTGGGATGATAGCAAACACTCGAATTAAGCAAACTCCATGGACGACGATATAAGGAACATTGCCTTCGCATTATCACGCACCCACATTTTTCCTTCAGCCGTAGCACCGTCCAGCGGCATAAAAGGCCCTTCTGGCCCCGGTGACGACATCTTGAATGCCGCACGCGAGAAATAATGAATTTACTTGAAATTTCCAGCCTTGGAAATTTTCACCGTTGAACTTACAAGGGAAGGGTCAACCTTCGGGGTCACCGATTTTGTCGAAATTTTACTAAAATGTAGTATTGATATAGAAGTGACAAATGCTGTACGGAGACGATGCGCTTCTCAACCGTTGCCGAGAAATCGCGATGTGAATTT
>NW_020222302.1:35750-47519 GCF_003070985.1 Temnothorax curvispinosus
TTAAGAGACAGTGGCAGAGAAAATGATAGTAGCTCGTGACGAGCTATATAAGAACATGCTCACACCTGCAACAAAATAGCCCGAAGGCAACTCACGGCAGAAAAATATCCGGTCAAAGCAGGAGCAATAAGACAGACGTGCACGCTGTACTCACCAGAGAGAGAGAGAGAGAGAGAGAGAGAGAGAGAGAGAGAGAGAGAAGGAACAAAGAAAGAGAGGTACCTATATGTATTTCAAGAATATTGTAATATATTTTAGTATCATGTAATATGCGGACCATTGTTCGTGGACAGGTAGAGCGGGTAAAACTGGATAAAAAAATATTGAAAATAAATACATATTGCCTGAAATGAAAACAAAATATCAATAACAACTTTAAATAAATGTTAGAAATAATATTATGGCAATCTTAATATAATATTGTAATAAAGTTGATAGTATACGTTTAAATTTTTATCTCAAAAACATTACAGGAATGATAGAAAAACCTTAGCGCAATGTTATTTACAACGTAATGGCACTCCCATTTCAACATTACTGAAATTTGGGAATCGTGGTCAAAGTATATTTATAATGATGTCCTGTGCAACATTAAGAACTACATATTTAACAACATTACAAGTTCTAAAATATCGTTGCAATAACATTGTAATAATGATTTTTTGCTTACTGGGTTGTACTTGCATGGATTCCTGCGCACGTGGGAATTCTGGGTAACGAGTTGGCCGACGGATTGGCTAAACAGGCGGCGGAGGATTCTCGAGTCTACTAGTTTTTCTTTCAATGGGGAATTTTTTGAGCAGATTTTTGGTAGTCCAATGGGTTCCCCCCTTTCACCGATTTTGGCGGACATTGTAATGGATGATTGTGAAACCAGCTGCCTTCAATTTTTTGACTTTCAGATTGCGATATTTCTACGTTATGTCGATGACATTTTTATGTGTATTCCGCGATCACGACTTGACGATGTTGTCCGTACTTTCAATAATTACCATCCGCGTCTCAAATTCACGTATGAATTAGAGAGAGACAATTGTTTGAATTTCTTGGACACGTCGGTCTTCAGAAACGATAATTGTTTAGCCACCAACTGGTATCGTAAACCAACGTTTTCTGGCCGTTATATTAATTACTTCTCCAGTCATCCTTTAAAATATAAGATCAATACCATCATCAACTTGGTCGATCACGCCATACTGCTGTCGGACGAACAGTTTCATAACGATAACATCAATTTGATAAAAACTATTTTACTGAACAATTGCTTTCCGGCCTCTCTCGTTGATAAACATATTCGAAGAAGACTTGCTGAAATTGATAAACGGTCAAATAACGATAAATCTGACAACCGTATAAATAGCGCTAATATCCCTGATCTCAAAAATTATATTCCTATCCCGTATGTTAAAACTTTTAGTGAGGGTTTACGACGCATTTTCAGCAATTATGGTTTGAGTACCTTGTATACCGTTCCTAAGAAACTAGACGCACTAATTAAAAAAGGGAAGGACAAATTAGAGATCATGAAACACACGGGCGTTGTCTACAAATTAGATTGCTCGGATTTGCAATGCTTGTTACATTGGCCAAACCAAGCGCCACTTAGAAACTCGCGTTAAAGAGCATCGTGCAGACATTAACAAGCACTTCAGTCAGCAATCGGTTGTAAGCAAGCACAGAATCGATTTTGACCATAATTTTAAATGGCAAGAGGCCACGATCTTGCACAGGGAACAGTATGTCAAAAAACGTGAAACGGCTGAAATAATATTAATCAAAAAGCATACAGACGCTATAAATTTGCAGAAGGACACAGAAAACTTACCGTTGGTTTACGATCGTATAATCGCTACTCTTTAAACTTTACACTCTATTATTTTATGTATTTGTGATTATTCTTGACGACACAATGTATATCAGTCGTTCGTCAGGCGCTATACGTATTTGTGATTATTCTTGACGACACAATGTATATCAGTCGTTCGTCAGTCGCTATACGTGACGGTCATGCCTCACAAAGTTTATATCTGTTCTCCATCCGCCTTGTTAAAACGTAACGATGATTAATTTTATATTGTTTGACGCACATTGATCCATGTAAGTAGAATAAGTAATTTGCATTGTTCCCTTTTTTATATGTATTACCGACAATTTATATTTTTCAGCATAAACTTGATAAGGACCCAAAATAGAGGTCAAAACGTCGTTATAATTTTTAATATATTGCCAGTCAGGCCGATCATTAAACACTGAATTTATTTAATGTTTATTTGACATTAATTTAATATTTACTTTACATTAATTATTTATTTGCAATAATAATTTAAAAAAACGTTTATATATAACATTTATTTAATATTAATTTAAGATTTATTACATAAATTTTTCATTTATAATAACATAATAATTTTTCAAATATATATTTTTTCTTTCAAAATTATAATTTGCTTTATCTATATATGGAGAGGTGAAAACCACAGTGGTGTAAGTCAGATTTTTAAAAATATTTTATTGTTGCATAGATGCAATTTATATATTGTACAGATTCCATCTATGCACACGAGAAAATATTTTTAAAAATTTGACTTACACCACTGCCACTGTGGTTTTCACCCCTCCATATATAATAGCTTTAATAGCCTTTTTTGAAACATTTAAATTTATATTACACTAATTATTGCACAAAATAAATCATTTTATCCATGAACATATATATCCATTTATTTAATCTATTTGTCATTGGACAAATCTGAACTTAGAAAACTTCCAACAGTTGCAAAATAAACGTTCTGCTGAATGTGGCCATTAAAAGAACATTTATACGTGTGTTCCGTTTTGCAGAATCCTTTCTGAACTGGTGCACATTAGTAATGCAATTAAGTTAGAGTGAGAGTATATTCTGTTTCACTTTAACTTATTGCACGAATGTGCACCAGTTCAGGAATTTTTTCAAAAAAGAATAGACGTCATAGATGGTATATTATATGCATTAAGCTTCTAGAATATTCTCACGCATGTCTCAAAGACGTCATAAACACGTTCAAAAGACGCGAAAAGCAGGAATTTTGAAATGTCTTTATCTAAAATGTCTTTATCATTAAAATAAAACGTTTCTACAATAGTTTTTTAAAGGTTATTTTATCGGAAAAGAAACGTTCCATCGAACGTTTTTCGAATGGACATTTTTACTCATGTGAAACGTTTTTAGAAATGCCCTTACAGAAAAGTATTACTGGCTGGTCAGTAATTTATTACTGAGTCTAGTAATTTTTTATTGGCGATTAGTATTTTATTTCTGTACTTCAGCAGTTCAACTACTGGCAAATGAGTAATATCTAGTAGTATTAGTGTTTCTTCCGGGATTCAAAGTACTGATAGTATTTGCTTCAGTATTTGCTCATGTAGTAAAAAAGTACTGAAGTATTGGAGAATCTAGTAGTTGAGCTTAGACGTGAAGTACTGATATAATGAGTAAGTAATTTTCCTAGTAATTCATTACTTGGTTTAGTACTTAAGTACTGGTATAGATGAGATTCAACTACTGGGGCGGCAAACACCTGAAGTACTGAATTCATATATGTAAAATTCATTGTCCTAATTAAACCTGAAAAATTTCACAACCTACCTGTAGAGTATTTTAGTACAATTATAAAATAATAAATGCATATGTTTTATATCTGGAGTAAAGGGACCTAATATACAAAATAAATAATTAAATATAATTAATCAAGCTGATCGATCAACTATATGTTTTGCAACTACGATCAAAGGTTAAAGGATAGACAAGGCCCTTGTAAGGATTTGATAAGAATGTTTTAACTTTATAAATATACTTTTTTCATATATATATTTACGAACACAAAATTTCATAATGAGCCGGCACTGATTTCTGACATTCATCCGACATTAAGAAATATTATATCATATATCCAATTCAAAATTTTATTACTCTTTTTAAACTGAATTTGTTTCTTAAGATGATTTTTAAAAAATTATATATTTGCAAAATCAATATACTTTTTGGAACGGCCGCATAAACTGCAATAATTAGTGAAAAGTGCTTCATCTGAGGATGAAAAAACCGTTTGAAAAATTAAAATATCTTAAAAATTGAAAAAGTTACATTAGTTTTTGTGAAAAGTCACTTTTCCGACTTTTTTTCAACAATTTTTTTACATATGTTAAATTAATTTTTTGCAAATCAAACCTATACAGTCTTCTTAAGGAAGACTTAAACTACAACAAGATATTTTTTTCTTTTTTTTTAAGGTCACCTACAATTTTTTATACACGTGCAAACACGCTGGGGGTGTATTTCACCCAGTGTGACCGGTACGGGATTCTCGGAAAGTGTGACCGAAAAGGGTTAAGCCGCCGTGTAATAGCCATGTTATAGCTAGTCTATATGACCGTGTGTGCTCATTATTTAATCTGTTCAATGTTCATTTAATTTAATGCGTTTAACGAGGAACAGTGTATAATGAGCATAAAAGTAGTCGAAAATACTTTATATTCAGTAATCTTTTTATTGTTCTAGCAATATATATATATAAATAAAAAAATATATAATTAATATTAATATATCGTTAAATTGTGATAGGTCTTGCTCGGTTGTTGCCGCCAATTTGTTATCATACAACACTATACAAAGTTTGCCCGCACTATACAAGATTTTTGCCACCAATTTGTCGTTAGGCAGCACTGTGCAGACCTTGCTCGATTTTTGCACCAATTTTATCATTAGACAGCGCTGCGCAGACCTTGCGCGTATTTTGTCGCTAATGTGTTATCAGATAGTGCTGCACAAATCTTGCTCGGTTTTTGTCGCCAATTTATCGTCAGAGTGCTCGACGCAAATCTTACTCGGTTTTTGCCGCCAATTTGCTGTTTGGTTATATGAGTATATTTGCCCGTATATTGCCGCCAAAGTGTCGTCAGGCAGCGCTACACAGATTTTGCTCGATTTTTGCCGCATTGTTAGAGTGCTCAACGCAAATTTTGCTCGGTTTTTGCTGCCAATTTGCTGTCTGGTTACATGGCCACATTTGCCCGTATTTTGTTGGCAATTTGCTATCTAATTATGTCAGCAGATTTTGTTACATATTTGCTAGCATTTTGTCGACATTATTTGTTAAATCAAATTCTGTATTAAATTTGTATCCTTCTTGTTAACAACATTTGTAGCAAGATTTTACAAAATCTGTTTTTGACAGACTTGGCTATCTGGGTATAATTACGAATTGTGTCCATCTAAACAAAAAGTCTTTAGAAACAAAAATACGCCATGTACATAACAAACCACAGTATATATGTAGATTTTGGAAATAATAGATGTCTAAAATTAACTTTGTTCAAAAATAGACGTGAGATCAATGCAATTAATCAAGTACATAATATTATGTACTCCCCCAGTCAAACTCCCCGCCTGGCAGTGTCCTCGAATCGGATCACGCGGGAGTATTAATGGCGATCGGCCGCGAGGCCTCACGCCACTCTGACACGCTTGGCTCTAGAACACCGTGACCGCCCTCGGGGCACGCGCTCCGCCTAACCGAGTAAGTAAGGAAACGATGAAAGTAGTGGTATTTCATCGGCGATGTTGTCATCTCCCACTTATGCTACACCTCTCAGGTTTGACTAGGGCGGTATATAATATTATGTACTTGATTAATTGCATTGATCTCACGTTTATTTTTGAACATAGTTAATTTTAAACATTTATTATTTCCAAAATCTACATATATACTGTGGTTTGTTATGTACTTGGCGTATTTCTTTTTTGTAAAGACTTTTTGTTAAGATGGACACAATTCGTAATTATATATTATTCCTTCGAATAAAGTTATTGTAAGAAAACTGCAGAGTGTGCAAATACTTTTTTGATCTACTGAATATTTACCAGAGGCATTATCTGTGTGCGTCTTAAACTTTTTTCAGCACATCTTTTCGAGGCTTATTGTTAATATCGGTACAATAATTGTAACAGTATAATAACAAAAATTTTTTTCTTTGCCATCAATAAATATTAAAAATAATCGAAAATAAGCGACCCAACTGGCCAAGAAATTCTTCTTTATTAAGATTCACGATGTTTCGACCATAATCTGGTCCTTTTCACAAATGAGAGATTTTTTTAAAAATTGCAAACGGTTGAAAAAGATAATGGTCGAAACGTCGTGAGTCTTAATTGCATGTAAGTAAGGTCAGTAAGGTCGCTTAATTTTCGATTATTTGTAACAGTATAATTGTATTCTCCTTAACATCAACGTGATCCGACTCGTCGGGAGTTTCTGTAGAGTATAAATGTTATTTTATATAATCTGTAATATTGATACACTATTTAAAATGACTCAGGCGAGCAGGAAATGTATAGTTTCACATAAAGTAAAGTAGACGGTATGAGATGACTATTGGTGGGAAAACGACCCGTAGTCAAATTCCAGGGCGAGGAGAAGACAGCAATGTTAGCGATTCGACCCATTATATTAGTCGGACAAGGACACCAAATCAGGCTGTCGCCGGAGAAAGCCGGGAATCCGACGGGACTACCCAAATATTCGAGGCCTATCTAAAGCCGGGTCCAGACTTGTATCGTATCACCGTATCGTATTATGATATTTTCTTATTAAAATACGGATATGTTGATTATAATGATACGCCAAGGCCTTGTTTTCAATCTGTAAGATACGGGATACAAATACGTCGAATACAAATTGAAAACAAGGCCGCGTATCATTATAACCAACATATCCGTATTTTAATAAAAGGATATCACGATACGGTGATACGATACAAGTCTGGACCCGGCTTAACAGGCCTACCGGCGAAGTTAATGGAATGCGCACGCGCTAATTATCGAGGCAGCTCATGCTGGGCCTTTGCCGGAGAACCGGATTGCCGAAAAATTCACTCTACGGAAAACTGTGTTACTGTGCACATCTTTTGTAATTTCGGGAGTCGTTCTCTTTATTAGTCGGATCGCCGTTCACTATTAAATAATCATCACTGAATAAAGTGATGTTGTAAGATTGCTGAAGTATTGTGTTATATGATCGAACAAGATTGTGAAGCTGTATCGAAATTGTATTATATCTGAATTGTTATAAGAATTTGTCGAGAAGGAATTCCAATCGGCAACTGTGAGTAATTCTTTAAGGATGTATGTGTCGTACAGTCCTTGCTAAAAGTTAAACTTTCAATAAAAGAAGATTTTGCATGTATGTCAAACAACTCAAAATTTTTTATATGTTAAAAGGGATTACCGTTAACAGTTTGAGTATGATTTTTTGTTATTTAAATAATTAGTATTGTTTAAACAATTAAAAAAATTTTTGTGTGGCAAAAAATTTTGAAACTTAAAATACAATATCAATGATGTATGTTTTACACATAAAAAAAGTTTAAGAAATATCTTAATGGTTTATTTATATTTTATTTATATTTACAGGAAAGTGTCGATTCTCTATAAGGGATAATGTTAATTTTATCAACTTTAAACTTAAATAACTCTTGAATAACTTCAAAATTTTACAGAGTATTTTTAATTTAATTTAGAAACAATTTACAGCACTTTCTGAATATATTTGAAATACCTCCAATACATCCTTAATTACAATAACTTTTAAACCAGTAAGAGAATTGTGCTGAAATTTTACATAGATACTTAGACGTAATAATAGAACAATCTATGAAATTTTTAGATTTTTGGTAATGCTTTGAAATGTCACCCATACATCCTTAAATAAATCTGTATCTTCCTGCCTGAGTCATACTCTTTTGGTTATTAATTTAATTATTTAACACATTATATATCGGATTTAATTTGATATATATATTTATATCTATCGAATAATCAGTCATATCTTATAGAGTTCTTCTAACTATCCACCTTTGAGTTTTATTTGTTTATATTTCTTTACCACATTTATAAAAATTAGTTGGCGTTCAATTGTTGGAATGGATGGATTTTACTGGAATAAGCGTGAACCATGTGTTAAAGTAAAAGAGAAAAATAAACACTTTATTTGACACTTTAAACATACAATACCATAAATTGCGTAATCTACTTCTCGCGTTAAGTATTTCGCAACTCCCTAGAATACAGTTGCATTAATCTGATGTGTCAGCAGGAAATAAAACGCGTTATCAATAAGTTTAGCACGATTAATAATACTTATATGTTTATATTTTTCAGAATTCAGGTAAAGTGCAATTTTGCACAAGTTTTCCATTTCGTAATAGACACGATAATATCCTGTTTAAAACAGATATTTACTAATAAGTACATTTTGCATGATTAGTTTAATTAGGATAAATATTTACTTATTTTTCTATTTTTGTTTATTTATGTTAAAGAAAAATAAGAAAATGTTCGATGTTACATTTACACATCGCGTGTGTCCGCGCGCGTACATTTACACTTTCATTCACAGTACAAGTTCACTTTATGCTATATTAGTATAAAGATAATTTTAATGTATTAATAATTTCGAAATTCGTTCTGTGGAGATATGAGAATGTTATACTTGATGATGTTATAAAAACATTAATTAATTTCAAACATGCAAAAAATAATATTAATTAATATAATTATATTCACATGAAAAATAGGAAAATTTTAATATAATTATAAATTTTGTTCAAAGTCACGGCCTCTCTCTCTTGAACATTGAGACAGGCTTGGCATCTTTTTTTCACGACAGCAATGGCACTGGATAGCTGTAATTCAAGGCTCAATGCAGACACATTTCTACAATTTCGAACTAATGATTTTTATAATCTTTTTGAAGATGTTTTGTTGGACATGAGAAGAAACTTATAGTTTCAATTAGATGGTTGTCCTGTACATACAAAGGTCCACAACAATGACTAAATAATCATTATCACGATCGATGGATTGGTCGTGCTGGAACTGAGGTAAACGTCCCAGGTCCCAGTAGCCGGACACGTCCCAATGGCCGGACAAATGGAGAAAAATATTTATTATTTATTTAAACAATTGAAAATGAAAATAATAATTATTTTAAAAAAAACTTTAATATTTAACAATTAATTGGGACAAAGAAGTAAACCTAATTAAACATTTTTGTATTTAAAAAAATTGATTAAATGAGCATGTGTCTGTTGTTTGTCAAAATGATGGCCAATCGTTAACAGATTCGTTAAGCGCAAGCATATAGCTAATAGTATAAAAATTGGATATTTAATTAAATTTGTAAATAAATAATCAATTATCTAATTTTAAAGATTAGTTAGAAACTCGTTTTGACAAAATTCATTCTAAAAATCACAATTAAAACGATAATTTTGAGTGTCCGGATACTGGTACATTAAAAATATCAGTAGTCCCAATCGCCGGACGCATGTGCGAACGCAATTTGTTAAAAAATGAGAGGTTAGTGTCATGCAGTGTCGCTTGTTGGAATCGATAGATTTTTGCGGTAAGTGTAATAATTACATGTTTTTAAAGGCATTAAAACTATTCACCGACAATTTATCTTCATTTACAAATGTTAAAATAAGTATAATTTTTTAATTGATCGGGTACTGGGACAAGTTATACCCGGATACTAGGCCGTAACCTATTTCAGCTGTCCGGCCACTGGGATAAGTTATGTCCGAACACTAGGCCCTAATAACCTATTTCAGCTGTCCGGCCACTGGGACAAAAGTATGTTCGGACACTATAAGCCACAACCTATTTCAGCTGTCCGGCCACTGGCACATTGACACGCTCCATTATTTATGTAAATATTAAATTATTTATTAATTGATATATGTGAGTTAACCCTCAGGGTACAGACAATAAAAAAGTTACGTTCCGTACGGACATGGGTTAGCCTAACCCGGCGACTTTGATTGACTGTATATCGGGCTGTAATTTGTCAATTAAAACAAATTTTTTTTTTGGATTGGAAATTTTCTCAAAAATACAATGGCGTTGATAGATTTATTACATTACTTGTTTAAACAAAGATACATTTAAAAATGTAAACCATTTTCAAAAAATTTTCATAAAAATTCACTTTTTCTTTTAAATTGCATAACTTTATGAAAAAAAAAGATATCGACATTTTTTAAGTCGCGTTTGAAAGCTAAAAAGTTGTTCTTTGAAATGGCTGAATTTGTTTTTTGATCCATTCCAAAAAGTATATTTTTTTTAACTATGAAAATACCCGTTTTTTTGCGATAGCGATATAACGTTACTTGCTTGATTTATCATAATAACGCAAAAAAAAGTCTTAAAGTAAAAATAATTCTTTTGGATGTTGTTGATTAGTATAATATAAATAAATAACAAAAATTAAAATAATATTAACATGCATGCACGGATATGTTATGCTGGTATGCTACAGAGCATCATTTTGAGGTTAGAATGCACAAAAGTATATTAAAAATAGTAAATTATACATACCAGAATAAAAAAAAAAACACTTTACTGCAGCAAATACTCGAAAAACACAATTTTTTTTAGAAAAATACGGATTTTGTAACGTTCCGTACGGACTGGGTGTAGACTACCCGAGTTCAATTTTTAAAATCGTATAACTTGAGCACCAAGCGTAGACTGACGCTGCCCCTTGGCGCTCACATTAGTAGCTACCTCAAAGATTTTTCCCCCCGGTACGGACCCCCACCATGCACTTCCTTTAAAATGGTGCTACTTTCAAAATTTGCTCGAGTTACGCTAACCCAGTGTGTACCCTGAAGGTTAAAATAATTTTTTCCTGCTTAAGGGAATCTTAAGCTTTCGAATGAATACAAATATTTATATTAAACATCTTTCTAAATATTATAAATTGTATTATTTATGACAAATCATGCTTAACCGTCCGGCCACTGGGACGTTTACCTTATGGCTTGGCCTGCACGCTCTCCAAATTTGACGTCATTACATTTTTTGCCTGGGATCCTATTAAACAGAAAGTCTACGAAAGACCGGTTAATAACATTAATTCTTTACGAAGAAGAATTATTCAAGCATGTAAAACACCACACACACATACATGCAAAACCTGTCTCAATGTTCAAGGCTGTCATCTTCGACAAAATATATAATGATCCCGAGAAAAAATGATCAGATATATCATATATACCGGGTGTAACAAAAAGGTCGGGACCCTGGATTATCTCGGAAAGTTGACGTTTTCGGAAGAAATGTTTTATACAAAAGTTGTTTGACTCGAAGGGGCACATAAGATGGTGCTATTAGTTTCACCTTGGATGATCGTTTAAAGCTCACGTGAACGACACTTTTAATTTCTTAAATGGAAATCCCTATTTTTTAATGCATATTCTTGTAGCTAATCTCGAGAGCTTTTCAAAACATTATAATAAAGTATTTTTTCATTAAGAACTTTTGGAATTATAAAGCTTGAAAGAGTTCTAGTATTTTGACATAAAATATAAAATATCTTGTAAAAAATTAAGTTTTCGGTAATGTTATCTTAACACTTTTATGCACAGAATAATGAGACGAATCAATTGGTATAAAAAAAGGCATATTTTCTATAAGAAAAAATATGTAATTTGCAACACGCATCTGCATACTTTTTCTTAAAAGCAACTATGTCTTTTTTTCCATACCAATTGATTCGTCTCATTATTCTGTGCATAAAAGTGTTAAGAACATTACCGAAAATTTAATGTTTTACAAGATATTTTGTATTTTATGTCAAAATACTAGAACTTTCAAGTTTTATAATTTCAAAAGTTCTTAATAAAAAAATACTTTATTATAGCGTTTTGAAAAGCTCTCGAGATTAGCTA